>NC_071999.2:11297228-11600031 GCF_028885655.2 Pongo abelii
GAATGGAGATTAATGGAATGGAACGTAGTGCAATGCAGTAGAGTGGAGTGGAATGGACTGGAGTGAAATGAAGTGGAGTAGAATGGAATGGAATGGAATGGAATGGAGTGGAGTGGAGTGTAATGGAATGGAGAGGAGTGGAGACGAATGGAGTGGAATGGAATGGAGTGGAATGGAATGCATTGGATTAGAATAGAATGGAGTGGAGTGGAATGGAATGGAATGTAGTGGAATGAAGTGGAGTGGACTGGAAAGGAGTGGAGTGGAATGAAATGGAGTTTAATGGAATGGAATGGAATGCAGTAGAGTGGAGTGGAATTTAGTGGAGTGGACTGCAAAGGACTGGAGTGAAACGGAATTGAGTTTAATGTAATGGAATGTAACGGAATGCATTATAGTGGAGTGGAATTTAGTTAAATGGAGTGGAGTGAAGTGCAATGGAGTGGAGTGGAGAGGAAGGGAGTGGAATGGAATGGAATGGAGTGGAAGGGAATGGAAATGAATGGAATGAAAGGCGGTGGAGTTGAATGGAATGGAGTGGAGTGGAGTGGAATGCAATGGAATGTAGTGAAATGGAGTGGAGTGGAATAGATTGGAATGGAGTGGAGTTAAATGGAGTGGACTGAAATGTAGTGGTATGGAGTAAAATGAAGTGGCAAGGAAGGGAGTGGAATGGCATGGAATGGAATGGAGTGGAGTGGAAAGGAGTGGACTGGAATGGAATGGAATGGAATGGAAGATGTGGAGTGGAGTGGATTGGAGTGGAGTGAAGAGGAATGGATTAGAATGGAGTGGATTGGAAAGCAGTGGAGTGGAGTGGAATGGAATGAATTGGACAGGAATGTAATGGAAAGGATTGTAATGTAATGTAATGGATTGGAGTGCAGTGCAGTGGAGATGAATGGAAGGGAATGGAGTGAAGTGAAATGGAAAGGAATGGAATGGAGTGGAGTGTAATGGAGTGGAATGGAGTGGAGTGGAGTGGAGTGGATTGGAGTCCAGTGGGATTTAATGGAATGTAGTGCAAGTTGAGATTGTGCCTCTGCATTCCAGGCTGAGTGGTAGAGTGAGATACTCTAGAAAGAAAGGTTTGGAACGCAATGTAACGGAATGGAATGGTTTGGAGTGGACAACAGTGCAGTGGAGTGAAGTGGAGTGAAGTGGAGTGAAGTGTTATGGAGAGGAATGGAATGGGATGTAATGGAATGGAATGAAGTGGAGGGAAGTGGGGTGGAGTTTAGTATAGTGGAATGGAGCAGAATGGAATGGGTTGGAGTGGAATGGAGTGGAGTGCAGTGCAGAGGAAAGGAGTGGAATGGAGTGGAATGGAATCTGATGTAACGGAATGGAGTAGAGTGGATTGGAGTAGAAAAGAGTGGATTGGAATTGAATGGAATTTAATGAAATGGAATGGAATGGGATGGAATGCCAAGGAATACAACTGAATAGAATTCAATGCAATGGAAAGTGACATGTAATGTGAGCTGACATTGTGCCACTGCACTCCAGAATGGGTTACACAGTGATATCCTATCGAAGGAAAGGAATGGAATGCAATGGAGTGAAATGGAATGGAATGGAATGGAACGGAAAGGAATGGAACGGAACGGAATGGAATGGAATGGAATGGAATTGAATGGAATGGAGTCGAGTGGAGTGGAGTGCAGTAGAATGGATTGGAATGGCGTCAAATGGAATGGGATGGAGTGGAAAGGAATGGAGTGCAGTGCAGAGGAGTGGAGTGAAATAGTGTTGAATGGAATGGAATGGAATGGAATGCAATGGGATGGTGAAAAGAAACGTGAGCTGAGATTGTACCACTGCACTCCACCTTTTGTTCCATAGTGAGATCCTGTGGAAAGAAAGAAATGCAATTGAAAGGAGTGGAATAGAATGGAATGGAGTGGAGTAGAGTGGAGTGTTGTGGAATGTAGTGGTGTGGAATGGAATTGATTGGAGTTGAAAGCAATGGAATGGTATGGAATAGATTGGAGGGGAGGGGAGGGGAGTGTATTGCAGTGGAGTGGAGAGGAATAGAGTGGAATGAATTGGAATGGAGGGGAATGGAATGGAATGGAGTGGAATGGAGTGGAGTGGAATGGAATATTATGGAGTGGAATGCAATGGAGTGGAATGGAGGGGATTAGAGTGGACTGGAGTAGAATGGAGTGGAATGGAGTGGAATGGAATGGAATGGAATGGAATGCAATGGAATGGAATGGAATGGAATGGAATGCATTGGAGTGTGGTGGAATGAACTGGAATGGAGTGGAATGGAATGGATTGTAGTGGAATGGAGCGGAATGGAGTGGAACGAATATAAATGGAATGGAGTGGAATGAAATGGAGTGGAGTGGAGTGAAGCGGAGTGGAATGGAATGGAGTGGAGTGGAATGTATTGGAATGGAATGGAGTAGAGAGGAGTGCAGTGAAATGGTGTGGAGTGGAATGGAATGGAATGGAATGAAGTGGAGTGGAGTGGAATGGAGTGGAATGGAGTGGAGTGGAGTGGAATGGAACTGGAATGGAGTGCAATGGAATGAAAAGTTATGGAGTGAAATGGAATTGGATGTTGTTGAATTGAGGGGAATATAATGGAGTGGAGTGGAGTGGAATTGATTGGAGTGGAGTAGAGTGGAATGGAGTTGAATGGACTACAATGGAGTGGAATGGAATGGAATGGGGTGGAATGGAATGAAATGGAATGGAATGAAATGGAATTTAGTGGAGTGGACTGTAATGAAGTGGAGTTAAGAGGAATGTAGTGGAATGGAGTGGAATGGAATGCAGTGTAGTGTAGTGGAATGGAGTGGAATGGAATGGAGTGTAGTGGAGTGGAATGGAATGGAATGGAATTGATTGGAATGGAATGGAGTGGAGTAAGTGGAGTGGAGTGGAATGGAATTGAAAGAGGTGGAGTGGAAAGGAGTGGAAAGAAATGGAGTGGAAAGGAGTCGTTTGGAGTGGAATGCATGGTAGTGGAGTGGCGTGCAATGGAGTGGAGTGGAGTGGAGTGGAGATGGATGGAATGTAATGTAATGGAGGCTGAGATTGTTCCACTGTTCTTCAGGCTGATTGACAGACTGAGAAACTCTCAAAAGAAAGGAATGGAATGGAGTGCAGTGGAATGTAATGGAATCGATTGAATTGGAGTGGATTGGAGTGGAATGGAGTGAAGTGGATTGGAGAGGAATGGAGAGGAATGGAATGGGATGTAATGGAATGTAGTGGAGTGGAGTGGAGTGAAAAAGAGTGGAGTGGTATACAATGTAAAGCAAAGTAATTGAATGCAATGCAATGGAAAGTGACATGTAATGTGAGTTGAGATAATGCCACTGCACTCCAGCCTGTGTAACACAGTGATACACTGTCGAAGGAAAGGAGTGGAAAGCAATGGAGTGAAATGGAATGGAATGGAGTGGAGTGGAGTGGAAGGCAGTGGCGTGGTTTGGAATGGAGTCGAATGGAATGGGATGGAGTGGAACGGAATGGAGTAGAGTGCAGTGGAGTGGAGTGAAATAGTATGGAATAGAATGCGATGGAATGCAATTCAATGGAATGGTGAAAAGAAATGTGAGCCAAGATTGTGCCAATGCACTCCAGGTTTGGCGACAGAGTGAGACCCTGTGGAAAGAAAGGAATGGAATGGAATGGAGTAGAATGGAATGGAATGGAGAGGAGAGGAGGGTAGTGGAGTGGTGTGGAATGGAGTGGTGTGGAATGGAATGGATTGGAGTTGAAAGCAATGGAATGCAATGGAATGGAATGGAATGAAATGGATTGGAGTGGAGTGGAGTGGAATGGACTCTAATGGAATGGAATGGAATGGAAATGATTAGAATGGAGTGGAATGGAATGGAATGTAGTGGAGTGCAGGGGAATGGAGTGTAGTGGAATGCAATAGAGTGGAATGGAACTGAAAGGAGTTTAGTGGAATGGAGTGGAATTGATGGGAATACAGTGGAATCGAGTGGTGTGAGGAGGAATGGAGTGTAATGGAGTAGAACGGAGTGGAATAGAATGAAATGGAAAGGAATGGAATGGAGTGAAGTAGAGTGGAATTAACTGGAATGCAGTGGAAAAGAATGGAATAGAGTGGAATGGAACGGAGTGGATTCGAATGTAATGGAAAGGAATGGAGTGGAGTGGAGAGGAATAGGGTGGAGTGCAGTGGAATGTAGTGGAATGGATTGGAAGGGAATGAAGTGGAGTGGAGAGGGGTTGAGGGGAATGGATTCGAATCGAGTGGAGATGAGTAGAATGGAATAGAATGGAGTTGAGTGGAGAGGAAAGGAGTTGAGTGGAATGGAGTGGAGTGGAGTGAAGTGGAGTAGAATGGAATGGAGTGGAGTGGAATGGATTGGAATGGAATGGAGTGGAGTGGAGTGGAGTGCAGTGGAATGTGACGCAATGATGTGTAGTGGCATGGACTGAACTGCAATAGAGGGGAATTGAGTGGAGTGGAGTGGAATGCAGTGGAGTGGAGTGGAATGCAATGGAGTTGGGTGTAGTTGAATGGACTGGAAGGGATTGGAAAGGAATGGAATGGTATGGAGTAGAATGGAATGGAGTGGAGTGGAATGAAGTGGAATGCAATGGAGTGGAGTGGAATGAAGTGGAATGCAATGGAGTGGATTGGAGTGGAGTGGAAAGGAATGGAATGGAGTGGAGTGTAATGGAGTGGAATGCAAAGGAATGGATGGTAGAGGAGTGGAATGGAATGGAATTGAGTGGAGATTAATGAAGTCGAATGGAATGGAGGCGAATAGAGTGGAGTGGAATGGAGTGGAATGCAATGGACTGTATTGGAGAGGAGAGGAATGGCATGGAATGGAGAGGAGTGGAATAGAGTGGAATGGAATGGAATGGAGTGGAATGGAATGGAATGCAATGGAGTGGATTAGAGCGGAGAGAAATGGCATGGAATGCAGTGGAGTGGAAAACAGTGGAATGGAGTAGAATGGAGTGGAGTGGAGTGGAGAGCAGTGGAGAGGACTGAAGTGGAATGGAACGGAGTGGAGTGGAATGGAATAGAATGAAGCGGAGTGGAGTAGAATGGACTGGAGTGGAGTTGAATGGAGTTGAATGCAATGGAATGGAATGGTTTGGAGTGGAATGGAGTGGAGTGGAATTGAATAGAGTGGAATGGAATGGAATGGAGTGGAATGTAATGGAATGAAATGAAGTGGAGTGGAATGGAGTGGAGTGGACAGGAATGCTGTGGAGTGGATTGGAGTGGATCTTAGGAGAGATGATTGGAATGGAGTGGAGTGGAGTTGATTGGAATGGAGTAGAGCGGAAAGGAATGCAATGGAGTGGAATGGAATGGAATGGAATGGAGTGGAGTCAAATGGAGTGGAGTGTAATGGAGTGGAGTGGAATGGAATTTAAGGGAGTTTAATGGAATGGAGTGGAATGGAGGGTAATTCAGTGGCATGGAGTGGAGTGGAGAGGAATCGAGTGGAATGGAGTAGAATGGAGGAGAATGGAATGAAATGGGATCGAAAGGAATGGAGTGAAGTGGAGTGGAATGTACTGGAATGGAGTGGAATGGAATTAAATGGAGTGAAATGGAATGGAATGGAATGGAATTGAAAGGAATGGAGTGGGATGGAGTTTAATAGAGTGGAGGGGAAGGAGTGGAATGGAATGCAATGGAATGGAATAGAACGGAAGGGAGTGGAGTGGATTGGAATGTAGAGGAATGGAAAGGAGTGGAAGGGAGTGGATTGGAGAGGTGTGGAATGCAGTGGAATGGAGTGAAGGGGAGTGGAATTGAATAGAGTGGATTGGAGTGGATTCTAATCGAATGGAGTGGAGTGGAGTGCAGTGCAATGGAATACAATGGTGTGGAGTGGCATGCAGTGGACTGGAATAGAGGGGAATAGAGTAGAGTGGAGTGGAATGGAGTGGAGTGTAGTCGCATGGAATGGAGAGGAGTGGAGTGGAATGGTGTGGAATGGAGTGGAATGGAGTGTAAAGGTGTGGAATAGAATGGAGTGGAAAGGAAAGGAATGGAGTGAAGTAGAGTGGAATGACGTGGAATGCAATGGAATAGAGTGAAATGGAATTCAGTGTTGTGGATTGGAATGTAATGGCAAGAAATGGAGTGGAGTGGAGTGGAACAGAGAGGAGTGGACTGGACTGGAGTGGAATGGATTGGAATGGAATGTAGTGGAGTGGAGTAGAATGGATTGGAATGGAATGGAATCGAATGGAGAGGAGCAGAATGGAATGGTGTGGAATGGAGTTGAGTGGAACGGAACGGAGTGGAGTGGAATGAAGTGAAGTGGACTGAAGTGGAGTGGAATGGAATGGAGTGGAGTGGAATAGAGTGGAATGGAATGGAGTGGAGTGGAGTGCTGTGGAATGGAAAGAAATGGTGTGTAGCGTAATGGAGTGGACTGGAATAGAGTGGAATTGAGTGGAGTGGAGTGGAATTGAGTGGAGTGGAGTGGAATGGAATGCAGTTGGGTGTAGTTTAAAGGAATGGAATGCAATGGAAAGGAATGGAAAGGTATGGAATGGAATAGAATGGGGTGCAGTGGATGGGAGTGGAATGCAATGGAGTGAATTGGAGTGGAGTGGAAAGGAATGCAATGGAGTGGAGTGGAATGCAGTGGAAAGGAATGGAGTGGAAAAGAGTGGAGTGGAATGAAGTGGAATGCAATGGAGTGGATAGGAGTGGAGTGGAATGGAATGGAAAAGAGTAGAGTGGAGTGGAGAGGAATGGAATGGAGGAGAATGGAGTGGAGTGGGATGGAGTGGAATGCAATGGAGTGGATTGGAGTGGAGAGGATTGGCATGGAAAGGAGTGGAGTGGAATAGAGTGTAATGGAAAGGAAAGGAGTGGAATGGAGTCGAGTGGAGTGGATTGGAGTGGAGTGGAGTGAAGTGGAATGGAATGGAATGGAATGGAGTGGAGTGGAATGGAATGGAATGGAGTAGAATGGAATGGATTTGACTGGAGTGATGTGGAGATAGTACAGTGGAATGCAGTGGAGTGGACTGGAATGGAGTGGAATGGAATGGAATGGAGTGGAGTGGAGTGGAATGGAATGTAGTGGAGTGGAATGGAAAAGAATGGAGTTGATTGGAGTAGAGTAGAGTTGAGTGGAGTGGAATGGATATGAATGGAATGGAATGGATTGGAGTGGAATGAAGTTTAGTGGAATGGTGTATAGTGGAACGGAATGGAATGGAGTGGAATGTAATGGAATGTAATGGAATGGAGTGAAGTGGAGTGGAATGGAGTGGAGTGGAGGGTAATGAACTGTAATGGATTGCAGCGGAGTGGAGGAGAGATGAATGGAATGGAGCAGAGTGGAGTTGAGTGGAATAGAGTAGAGTGGAAAGGAATGCAATGGAGATGAAGGGAATAGGATGGAAAGGAGAGGAGTGGAATGGAGTGTAGTGGAATGGCTTACAGTGGAATGGAATTTAATGGGGTTTAGTTGAATGGAGTGGAATGGAGGGTAATGCAGTGGAATGGAGTGGAGTGGAGAGGAATAGAGCAGAATGGACTAGAATGGAGGGGAATGGAAAGGAATGGGATAGAATGGAATGGAGTGAAGTGGAGTGCAATGAACTGGAATTGAGTGGAATTGAATTAAATGGCGTGGAATGAAATGGAACAGAGTGGAATGGAATGGAACAGAGTGGAATGGAATGGAATTGCAAGGAATGGAGAGGAGTGGAGTGGAATAGAGTGGAGTGGGAAAAAATGGAATGGAATGGAATGGAATCAAATGGAGTGGAGTGGAGTTGGATGGAGAGGAATGGATTGGAGTGGAAGGGAGTGGACTGGAGTGGTGTGGAATGGAGTGGAATGGAGTGAAGTGGAGTGGAATGGAATAGAGTGGAATGAAATGGATTCGAATGGAATGGAGTGAAGTGGAGTGCAGTGCAATGGAATGCAATGGTGAGAAATGGAAAGCAGTGTACTGGAATAGAGTGAAATATAGTGGAGTGGAGTGGCATGGAGTGGAGTGGAGTGTAATAGAATGGAGTGGAGTGGTGTGGAATGGAATGAAATGGAGTGGAATGGAATCTAGCGGAGTAGAGTGAAATGTAGTGTAATGGAATGAAATGGAATGCCGCAGAGTGGAATGGAGAGGAGTGGAATGGAGTATAGTGGAGTGGAATGGAGTATAGTGGAATGGAATGGAATAGAGTGGAATGGAATGGAATGCAATGGAAAGCAATGGAGTGGAAAGGAATGGAATGGAATGACATGGAATGGAATGGAGTGGAGTGGAATAGAGTGGAGTGGAGTGGAATGGAGCGGAGTGGAGTGCAGTGGACAGCAATGGATTTTGGTGGAGTGCAGTGGATTTGAGAGGAGTGAAATGAAATGGAAAGGAATGGAGTGGAAGGGAGTGGAGTGGAGTGGAATGGAGTGGAATGGAATGAAGTGGAATGAAATGGAGGGGAATGGAGTCGAGTGGAGTGGAGTGGAATAGAATGAAATGGAATGGAGTGGAGTGGAGTGGAATGCACTGGAATGGAGTGGAGTGGAGTTGAATGTAGAGGAGTGGAATGGAGAGGAGTGGAATGTAATGGCATAGAATGGAGTGGAATGGAGTGGAGATGAAAGGAATTGTGTGGAATGGAATGGAATGGAGTGGAATGGAGTGGAGATGAAAGGAATAGGGTAGAATGGAATGGAATGGAATTCAATGGAGTGGAGTGGAATGTAGTGCAGTGGAACAGATTGGACTGGAGTAGGGTGGAATGGAATGGAGTGGAGTGTTTTGGAGTAGAGTGCAGTAGACTGGAATGAAATGGAATGGAATGCAATGGATTGGATTGGAGTGAAACAGAGTATAGTGGGGTGGAATGGAAATGAAGGGAATGGAGTGGAATGGATGGGAGTGGAGTTGAGTGGACTCCAGTGGAGTGGAATGGAATGGTGTAGAGTGGAATGGAATTGATTGTAATGAAATGGAATGGAATGGAGTGGAATGGAGAGGAGTGGAATGGGATAGAGTGGAATGGAATAGAATGGAGTGCAATTGAATGGAATGGAATGAAACTGAATGGGTAGGAGTGGATTGGAATGGATTGGAGAGGAGTGGAATGGATTGGAGTGAAGTGGAGTGGATTGGAATGGAATGGAATGGAATGAAGTGGGTTGGAATGCAGTGGAGTGTAATGGAGTTGATTGGATTTCAGTGGAGAGCAATCGAATATGGCGGAGTGGAGTGGAGTGCAGTGGAATGGAATGAAATTTAACGGAAAAGAATGGAGTGGAGTGAAAAGGAGTGGAGTGGAGTGGAATGGAGAGGAATGGCATGAAGTGGAATAAAATGGAGTTGAGTGGAGTGGAGGGAAGTGCAGTGGACTATAATGGAATGGAATATAGTGTAGTGGAGTGGAATGCAGTGGAATTGAGTGGAATAGAATGGAATGGAGTGGAAGGGAATGGAATGTAATGAAATCAAGTGGGGTGGAGTTGAATGGAGTGGAATGGATTGGAAAGGAGTGGAATGTAGTAGAATGGAGTGGAGTGGAATGGAGTGGTGACAAATAGAGTAGAATGGAATGGAATGGAATGGAGTGGAATGGAATTTAATGGAATGGAATGGAGTGGAGTGGAGTGGAACGAACTGGAGTGGAATGGAGTGGGGTGGAGTGGTTTGGAATGAAACGAGGTGGAGCTGAGTGGATTGGAGTAGACTGGAATGAAATGGAATGGAATGGAACAGAGTGGAGTGGAATGGAGTGTAGTCGGGTGGAATGGAGAGGAATAGAATGGAGTGGAATGAACTGGAGTAGAGTGGAGCGGACTGGAGTGGAGTGGAATGGAATGAAGTAGAGTGGAATCGAGTGGAATGAAATGAAGTGAGTGGAAACGAGTAGAATGGAAAGGAGTAGAGTGTTACGGGGTTTAATGGAATGAAATGGAATGGAATGGAATGGAGTGGAATGGAATGGAGTGAAATGGAGTGGAATGGAGTAGAGTGGGTTGGAGTACAGTAGAATGCAGTGGAATGGACCGGAATGTAGTGGAATGGAATTTAATGGAATGGAATGGAAGGGGGTGCAGTTGAATGGAATGGTATGGAGTGGAATGGAATGGAACGGAGTGGTATAGAATGGAATGGAATGGAATGGAAAGTAGTGGAGTGGAATGCAGTGGAATGGAGTGGAGTGGAGTGGAATGGAGTGGAAAACGGTGGAGTGGAGTGGAAAGGAATGGAATGGAATGGAGTGGAGTGGAATGTAATGGAGTGGAGTGGAGTGGAATGGAGTGTAAAGGAGTTAAATGGAATGGAAGGGATTGGAATGGAGAGGAGTGGAATGGAGTATACTGTAATGGCATGGTATGGAGTGGAATGGAATGGAATGAAATAAAATGGAATAGAGCGGAGTGGAGTGGAATGAAGAGGTGTGGAGTGGAATGGAGTGCAGTGAAGTGGGAAGGAATGGATGGAATGGAGTGGGTTGAAATGCAGTGGAGTACAATGGAGTCCAGTTCAGTGCAGTGGAGATCAATGGAATGTGATGCAGTGGAGTGCAGCGGAGTAGAGTGGAATGAAATGGAATGTAATAGAATGGATTGGAGTGGAAAGGAGTAGAGTGGAATGGGATGGAATGGAATGGAGTGGAGTTGAGTGGAATGGCGTAGACTGTAATGAAATGGAATGGAATGGAGTGGAGAGGAGTGAAACGGAGTACAGTGGGTTTGAAAGGAGAGAAATGGAATGGAGTGGATTGGAGTGGTGTGGAGTGGAGTGGAATGAAATGGAATGAAGGGGAGTGGAATGGAGTGGAAAGGAAAAGAGAGGAATGGAATAGAGTGGAATGGAAAGGAGTGGTGTGGAGTGGAGACGAGTGGAGTGGAATGGAATGGAGTAGAGTGGAATGGAATCGAATGGAATGGAGAGGAGTTGAGTGGAGAGAAATGGAATGGAATGGAGTGGAGTGGAGTGGAATGGAATGGAGTGGAATGGACCGTAATGCAGTGATGTGCAGTGGAAGGGAATGGAATGGAATGGAGTGGAATGTGGTGGAGTGGAATGGAGTGCAGTGGAGGGGGTTGAATGAAATGGAGTGGAGTGGATTGGAGGGGAGGAATTTGATTAGTGTGAGACGAAATGGAAAGGAGTGGAGTGGAGTGGAATGCAGTGGAGACGAGAGGAATAGAGAGGAATGGAATGGAGTGGAGTGAAGTGGAGAGGCATGAAATAGAGAAGAGTGTAATGGAGTGGAATGCAATGGAGTGGAGTGGTTTGCAGTGTAATGACATGGAATGGAATGGAGTGAAATGGAGTGGAATGGAATGGAGTGGAATGAAGGGGAATGGAGTGGAATGGAGTAGAGGACAGTGGAATGCCGTGGAATAGACTGGAACGGAGTGGAATGGAATGGAGTAGAATGGAATGGAATGGAGTGGAATGGAATGGAATGGAGTGGAATGGAATGGAATGGAATGTAGTGGAAAGGAATGGAATGGTATGGCACGGAATTGAGAGGTTTGGAGTAGAATGGAGTTTATTGGAGTGGAAAGGATTGGAATGGAATGGAAAGGAATGGAGTGGAGTGGAGTGAAAAGGAGTGGAATGCAGTGGTATGGAATGAAATGCAGTGGATTGTAATGTAATGGAGTGGAATTTAGTGGAATAGAGTGGAGTGGAGAGTAGTGGATTGGAATGGAATGGAATTCAGTGGAATGGAATGGAATGGAGTTGAGTGGAATGCAAAGGCTTGGAAGGGAGTGGAGTGGAGGGGAGTGTAGTGGAGTGGAAAGGAATGTAGAATAATGGAATCTAATGAGATGGAATGGAGTGTAGTGGAGTAGAATGTAGTGGAATGAAGTGGAGTAGAATGGTGTGGAGTGGAATGGAATGGAGTGGAGTGGAATGGAATGGAAT
Organism: Pongo abelii; assembly: GCF_028885655.2. Lineage (NCBI taxonomy): Eukaryota > Metazoa > Chordata > Mammalia > Primates > Hominidae > Pongo > Pongo abelii. The sequence goes on from NC_071999.2 coordinate 11,309,105, forward strand.
GCAATGGAATAGAGTGGAGTAGAATGGAGTGGAGTGGAGTGGAGTGCAATGGAATGGAATGGAGTGGAGTGTACTGGACTGCAATGGAATGGAACTGAATGGAAAGGAATGGAATGGAGTGGAGTAGAATGGACTGGAGTAGGATAGAATGGAGTTGAATTGAAAGCAGCGGAATGGAATGGAGGGGAGTACAGTGCAGTGCAATGGAGTGGAATGGATTGGAGTAGAGTGGAATGGAATGGAGTGGAGTGGAATGGAGTGCAGTCGAATGGAAAGGAATGAATGGAGACGAGTGGAAAGGAGTGGAATGGAATACAGTCGAATGGAGTGGACTGGAGGGGAGTGGAATGGGGTCGAATGCACTGGAATGGAGGGGAATTTAATGGAATTTAGTGGAATGGAATGGAATGGAGTGGAAGGGAACAGAATGAAGTGGAGTGGAGTGGAATGGAATGGTGTGGAATGGAATGTAGTGGAGTGCAATGTAGCGGAGTGGAGTGGATTGGAGGGAATTGGAGTGAAATGGAGTGGAGTGGAGTTAATTTATTGGAGTGTCATGGAATGGATTGGAATGGAGTCGATTGGAGTGGAATGGAATGGAGTAGAATGGAATGGAGTGGAGTGGAAGAGATTGGAGTAAAGTGGATTGAAGCGAAGTGTAATGAAATGGAGTGGAGTAGAATGGAATTTAGTGGTGTGTCATGGAATGGATTATTAAAGAATGGACAGGAGTTGAATGGAGTGGAGTAGAATGGAGTGGAGTGGAATGGAGTGAAGTGCAATGGAATGGCATGGAATGGTGTAGAGTGTAAAGTAACGGAGTGGAGTGGAAAGGAATGGAATGTATTGGATAGGATTGGAGTGCAATGGAATGGATTGTAATGGTGTGGAGTGGAGTGCAGTGCAATAAAATGGAGTTGAGTTGAATAGAATGGACTGGAGCTGAATGGAATGGAGATGAGTCAATTGGATTGGAAAGGAATGTAGTGGAATGGAGTGAAGTGGAGTGGAGTGCAGTGAAATGGAATGGGATGGAATGGAGTTGAGTGGAATGGAATGGAGTGAAGTGCAATGGAATGGAGTTGAGGGGAGTGGAGTGGAGTGGAATGGAGTGGAGTGAAATGGAGTGGGTGGACTGGAATGGAGTGGAATGGAAGGGAATGGAATGGAATGGAATGGAGTGGATAGTATTGTAGTGGAGTGGAATTGAGTGGAAGGAGTGGAATGGAGTTGAATGGAGTGGAATGGAGTTGAATGAAATGAAAACAATGGAGTGGATTCTAATGGAGAGGAGTGGAACGGAGTAGAGTTGAGTGGAATGGAATGCAGTGGAATGGAAGGGAATGGAATGGAATGAAATGGAATGGAGTGGAGAGGAGTGGAATGCAGTAGTGTGGAGTGGAATGGAGAAGAATGGAATGGAATGAAATGTAATGAAATAGAGTGGAGTGGACTGGAGTGGAGTAAAATGGAATGGAGTAGGGTAGAATTTATTGGAATGGAATGGAGTGGAGTGGTATGGATGGCAATTCAATGGAATGGAATGGAGTGGAATGGAGTGGAACAGAATGGAGTGGAATGGAGGGGAATGGAGTGGAATGGACTGGAGTGCAGTTGAATGGATTGGAGGGGAGTGGAATGGAGAGCAATGGAATGGAGTGAAATGCAGTGGATTGGAATGGAGTAGAGTAGAATGGAATGGAATGGAATGGAATGGAGTTCAATTGAATGGAATGGAATGGAAAGAAAAGTAATGGAATGGAATGGAATGGAGTGGATTGGAAGGGAATGGAATGGAATGGAATGGAGTTCAATGGAATGGAATGAAAAATAATGGAATGGAATGGAATGAAGTGGATTGGAATGGAATGGAATGGAATGGAATGGAATGGAATGGAATGGAATGGAATCGAGTGGAGAGGAGTGGAAAGGAGTGGAATGTAATTGAATGGAGTGGAATGGAAAGGAATGGAGTGAAAGGGAGGGGAGTGGTATGGAGTGGAGTGCAATGGAGTAGAGTGGAATGGAATGGAATGGAAAGGAACGGAATGGAACTGAATGGAATGGAATGGAGGGAAGAGGAAAGGAATGGGGTGGAGAGAACAGAGAAGAATGGAAAAGAGTGAAATGGAATGGAGTGGAGGGGAGTGGAGTGTAGTGCAGTGGAATGAAATGGAGTAGAGTGGAATGGAGTGGAATGGAATGGGGTGGAGTGGAATGTAGTGTAATGGAATGGAATGGAGTGCAGTGGAATGGAGTGGAATAAAAAGGGGTGGAATGGAGGGGAATGGAGCGGAATGTAGTGAAGTGGACTGGAACGGAGTGGAGTGGAGTGGAATGGAGTTTAATGGAATGGAATGCAGTAGAGTGGAGTGGAATTTAGTGGAGTGGACTGAAAAGGACTGGAGTGAAATGGAATTGATTTTAATGGAATGAATTGTAATGGAATGCAGTATAGTGTAGTGGAATGGAGTTGATTGGAGTGGAGTGGAATGGAATGGAATGGAGTGGAGTGGAATGGAGTGGGGTGGAGAGGAATGGAGTGGAATGGAATGGAATGGAATGGAATGCGGTGGAGTTGAATGGAATGGAGTGGAGTGGAATGGAATGGAATGTAGTGGAATGGAGTGGAGTGGAATATTTTGGAATGGAGTGGAGTTAAATGGAGTGGACTGAAATGTAGTGGAATGGAGAAGAATGGATTGCCAAGGAAAGGAGTGGAATGGAATGGAATGGAATGGAGTGGAGTGGAATGGAGTGTACTGGAATGGAATGGAATAGAGTCATGTGGAGTGGAGTGGATTGGAGTGGACTGGAGTGGAATGGATTGGAATGAAGTGGAATGGAAAGGTGTGGAGTGGAGTGGAATGGAAAGAAATGGACAGGAATGTAATGGAATGGATTGTAATGTAATGGAATGGACTGGAGTGTAGTGCAGTCTGGAGGAATGGAATGGAATGGAGTGAAGTTGAATGGAAAGGAATGGAATAGAGTGGAGTGGAATGGAATGGAGTGGAGTGGATTGGAGTGCAGTGGGATGGAATGGAATGTAGTTCAAGTTGAGATTGTGCCTCTGAATTCCAGGTTGAGTGACAGAGTGAGATACTCTAGAAAGAAAGGAGTGTAATGCAATGTAACGGAATGGAATAGATTGGAGTGGACTACAGTGCAGTGGAGTGAAGTGGAGAGGAGTGGTATGGAGAGGAATGGAATGGGATTTAATGGAATGGAATGAAGTGGAGGGAAGTGGGGTGGAGTTTAGTGTAGTGGAATGGAGCGGAATGGAATGCGATGGAGTGGAATAGAGTGGAGTGCAGTGCAGAGGAAAGGAGTGGAATGGAGTGGAATGGAATCGGATATAATGGAATGGAGTGGAGTGGAGTGGAGTGGAAACGAGTGGTTTGGAAATGAATGGAATTTAATGGAATGGAATGCATTGGAATGGAATGCAAAGGAATGCAATTGAATGGAATTCAATGCAATGGAAAGTGACATGTAATGTGAGCCGACATTGTGCCATTGCACTCCAGCCTGGGTTACACAGTGATATCCTGTCGAAGGAAAGGAATGGAATGCAAAGGAGTGAAATGGAATGGAATGGAATGGAATGGAGTCGAGTGGAGTTCAGTAGAGTGATTTGGAATGGAGTGGAAAGGAAAGGGATGGAGTGGAAAGGAATGGAGTGGAGTGCAGAGGAGTGGAGTGAAATAGTATTTAATGGAATGGAATGGAGTGGAATGCAATGGGATGGTGAAAAGAAAAGTGAGCTGAGATTATGCCACTGCACTACACCTTTTGATCCATAGTGAGATCCTGTGGAAAGAAAGGAATGGAATTGAAAGGAGTGGAATAGAATGGAATGGAGTGCAGTGGAGTGTTGTGGAATGTAGTGGTGTGGAATGGAATGGATTGGAGTTGAAATGAAGGGATTGGCATGGAATGGATTGGAGGGGAGTGGAGTGGAGTGTAATATAGTGGAGTGGAGAGGAATGGAGTGGAATGGAATGGATTGGAGGGGAATGGAATGGAATGGAGTGGAATGCAATGGAGTGGAATGGAATATTATGGATTGGAATGGAATGGAGTGGAATGGAGGGGATTAGAGTGGAATGGAGTAGAATGGAGTGAAATGGAGTGGAACGGACTGTAATGGAGTGGAAAGAAATGGAATGGAATGGAATGAAATGTAATGTAATGGAATGGAATGGAATGGAATGAATGGAATGGAATGGAATGGAATGGAATGCATTGGACTGGGTTGAATGAACTGGAATGGAGTGGAATGCAATGGATCGTAGTGGAATGGAATGGAATGCAGTGGAATGGAATGGAATGCAGTGGAATGGTGTGGAATGGATATAAATGGAATGGCGTGGAATGAAATGGAGTGGAGTGGAGTGAAGTGGAGTGGAATGGAATGCAGTGGAGTGGTATATATTGGAATGGAATGGAGTAAAGAGAACTGCAGTGGAATGGAATGGAATGGTGTGGAGTGGAATGGAATGGAATGGAATGAAGTGGAGTGGAGTGGAGTGGAATGGAGTGGAGTGGAGTGGAATGGAATGGAGTGGAATGGAATAGAAAAGTGTGGAGTGGAATGGAATTGGGTGGGGTGGAATGGCGTGGAATGGAATGGAGTGGAGTGGAGTGTTGTGGAATGTAGTGGTGTGGAATGGAATGGATTGGAGTTGAAATGAAGGGATTGGCATGGAATGGATTGGAGGGGAGTGGAGTGGAGTGTAATATAGTGGAGTGGAGAGGAATGGAGTGGAATGGAATGGATTGGAGGGGAATGGAATGGAATGGAGTGGAATGCAATGGAGTGGAATGGAATATTATGGATTGGAATGGAATGGAGTGGAATGGAGGGGATTAGAGTGGAATGGAGTAGAATGGAGTGAAATGGAGTGGAACGGACTGTAATGGAGTGGAAAGAAATGGAATGGAATGGAATGAAATGTAATGTAATGTAATGGAATGGAATGGAATGAATGGAATGGAATGGAATGGAATGGAATGCATTGGACTGGGTTGAATGAACTGGAATGGAGTGGAATGCAATGGATCGTAGTGGAATGGAATGGAATGCAGTGGAATGGTGTGGAATGGATATAAATGGAATGGCGTGGAATGAAATGGAGTGGAGTGGAGTGAAGTGGAGTGGAATGGAATGCAGTGGAGTGGTATATATTGGAATGGAATGGAGTAAAGAGAACTGCAGTGGAATGGAATGGAATGGTGTGGAGTGGAATGGAATGGAATGGAATGAAGTGGAATGGAGTGGAGTGGAATGGAGTGGAGTGGAGTGGAATGGAATAGAAAAGTGTGGAGTGGAATGGAATTGGGTGGGGTGGAATGGCGTGGAATGGAATGGAGTGGAGTGGAATGGAATGGAGTGGAGTGGAATGGAATGGAGTGGAGTGGAGTAGAGTGGAATGGAGTGGAATGGACTACAATGGAGTGGAATGGAATTGAATGGAGGGGAATGGAAAGTAATGTAATGGAATGCAATGGAATTGAGTGGAGTGGAGTGTAATTTAGTGGAGTTAAGAGGAATGGAGTGGAATGGAGTGGAATGGAATAGAGTGTAGTGGAGTGGAATGAAATGGAATGGAATGGATTGGAATGGAATGGAGTGGAGTAAGTGGAGTGGAGTGGAATGGAATGGAATTGGGTGGAGTGGAAAGGAGCAGAATGGAATTGAGTGGAAAGGAGTAGTTTGAACTGGAATGGATGGGAGAGGGGTGGAGTGGAATGAAGTGGAGTGGAGTGCAGTGGAGTGGGATGGAATGTATTGTAATGGAGGCTGAGATTATCCCACTACTCTTCAGGCTGATTGACAGACTAAGAAATTCTCGAAAGAAAGGAATGGAATGGAATGCAGTGGATTGTAATGGAATGGATTGGATTGGAGTGGATTGGAGTGGATTGGAGTGAAGTGGATTGGAGAGGAATGGAGAGGAATGGAATGGGATGTAATGGAATGTAGTGGAGCGGAGTGGAGTGGAGTGGAGTGAAAGAGAGTGCAGTGGAATACAATGTAATGCAAAGGAATTGAATGCAATGCAATGGAAAGTGACATGTAGTGTGAGTTGAGATTCTGCCACTGCACACCAGCCTGTGTGACACAGTGATATACTGTTGAAGGAAAGGAGTGGAAAGCAATGGAGTGAAACGGAATTAAATGGAGTGGAGTGGAGGGCAGTGGAGTGGTTTGGAATGGAGTCGATTGGAATGGGACAGAGTGGAATGGAATGGAGTAGAGTGCAGTGGAGTGGAGTGAAATAGCATGGAATGGAATGCGATGGAATGCAATGCAATGGAACGGTGGAAAGAAATGTGAGCTGAGATTGTACCACTGCACTCCAGATTTGGCGACAGAGTGAGATCCTATGGAAAGAAACGAATGGAAAGGAATGCAGTGGAATGGAATGGAATGGAGAGGAGTGGAGTGGAGTGTTGTGGAATGGAGTGGTGTGGAATGGAATGGATTGGAGTTGAAACCAATGGAATGCAATGGAATGGAATGGATTGGAGAGGAGTGGAATGGAGTGGAGTGGAGTGGAGTGGAACAGACTGTAATGGAATGGAAAGGAGTGTAATGGAATGGAATTGAATGGAATGAAGAGGAATGGAATGGAATGGAGTGGAGTGGACGGGAATGGAGTGTAGTGGAATGGAATAGAGTGGAATGGAATGGAATGGAGTTTAATGGAATGGAGTGGAAGGGATGGGAATAGAGTGGAATGGAGTGGCGTGAGGTGGAATGCAGTTGAAGGGATGGGAATAGAGTGGAATGGAGTGACGTGAGGTGGAATGGAGTGCAATGGAGTGGAAGAGAATGAAATGGAAAGGAATGGAATGGAGTGAAGTAAAGTGGAACTAACTGGAATGCAGTGGAATGGAATGGAATGGAGTGGAATGGAATGGAATGGAGTGGAATGGAATGGAATGGAGTGGAATGGAAAGGAATGGTGTGGATTGGAATGGAATGGCGAGGAATGGAGTGGAGTGGAGTGGAATAGGGTGGAGTGGAGTGCAATGTAGTGGAATGGATTGGAATGGAATGGAGTGGAGTGGAGTGGAATCGAATGGAATGGATTTGAATCGAGTGGAGATGAGTAGAACGGAATTGAATGGAGTTTAGTGGAGTGGAATGGAATTGAGTGGAATGCAGTGGAGTGGAGTGAAGTGGAGTGGAATGGAATGGAGTGGAGTGGAATGGATTGGAATGGAATGGAGTGGAGTGGAGTGCACTGGAATGCAATGCAAAGATGTATAGTGGAATGGACTGGACTGGAATACAGTGGAAATGAGTGCAGTGTAGTGGAATGGAGTGGAGTGGAGTGGAATGGAATGGAGTTGGGTGTAGTTGAATCGACTGGAAGGGATTGGAAAGGAATGGAATGGAATGGAATGGAATGGAATGGAATGGAATGGAGTGGAGTGGAATGGATTGGAATGCAATGGAGTGGATTGGAATGGAATGGAATGGAATGGAACGGACTGTAGTGGAAAGGAGTGGAAAGGAATAGAGTGGAGTGGAGTGGAATGAAGTGGAATGCAATGGAGTGGATTGTAGTGGAGTGGAATGAAATGGAATGGAGTGGAGTGGAATGGAGTGGAATGCAATGGAGTGGATTGTAGTGGAGTGGATTGGAGTGGGAAAGAATGGAGTGGAGTTGAGTGGAATGAAGTGGAATGCAATGGAGAGGATTGGAGTGGAGAGGAATGAAATGGAATGGAGTGGAGTGGAATGGAGTGGAACGCAATGGAGTGGATTGTAGTGGAGTGGAATGGAATGGATTGGAGTGGAGTGGAATGAAGTCGAAGGGAATGGAGGCAAATGGAGTGGAGTGAAATGGAGTGGAATCCAATGGATTGTATTGGAGAGGAGAGGAATGGCATGGAATGGAGAGCACTGGAATAGAGTGGAATGGAATGGAATGGAGTGGAATAGAATAGAGTGGAATGGAATGGAATGGAGTGGAGTGGAGTGGAGTAAAGTGGAATGGAATGGAAAGGAATGGTGTGGAGTGGAATGGAATGCAGTGGAGTGGAATGGAATAGAATGGAGTGGAGTAGAGTAGAATGGAGTGGAGTGGAGTAGAATGGAGTTGAATGAAATGGAATGGATTGGTTTGGAGTGGAATGGAGTGGAGTGGAATAGAATAGAGTGGAATGGAATGGAATGGAGTGGAATGTAATGGAATGCAATGAAGTGGACTGGAATGGAGTGGAGTGGAGAGGAATGCAGTGGAATGGATTGGAGTGGATAGTAGGAGAGATTATTGGAATGGAGTGGAGTAGAGTTGAGTGGAATGGAAGAGAGTGGAAAGGAATGCAATGGAGTTGAATGGAATGGAATGGAGTGGAGTTGAATGGAGTGGAGTGTAATAGAGTGAAATGGAATGGAATTTTATGGAGTTTATTAGAATGGAGTGGAATGGAGGGCAATTCAGTGGAATAGAGTGGAGTGGAGAGTAATGGGGTCGAATTGAGTAGAGTGGAGTAGAATGGAATGCAATGGGATAGAATGGAACAGAGTGAAGTGGAGTGGAATGAACTGGAATGGAGTGGAATGGAATGGAATGGAGTGGAATGGAATGGAATTGCAAGGTATGGAGTGGGGTGGAGATTAATAGAGTGGAGGGGAAAGAGTGGTATGGAATGGATTGGAATGGAATGGAATGGAATGGAATGGAATGGAATGGAATGGAATGGAATGGAAAGGAGTGGAGTGGAGTGGAATGGAGAAGAATGTATTGGAGTGGAAGGGAGTGGACTGGAGTGTGGTGGAATGGAGTGGAATAGAGTGAAGTGGAGTGGTATGGATTAGAGTGGATTGGAGTGGATTCGAATGGAATGGAGTTGTGTGGAGTGCAGTGCAATGGAATGCAATTGTGTGGAGTGGAAGGCAGTGGACTGGAATAGAGTGGAATAGAGTGGAGTAGAGTGGAATGGAATGGAGTGGAGTGGCAAGGAATGGAGTTGATTGGAGCGGAATGGAGTGGAATGGAGTGCAATGGATTGGAACAGAATGAAATGGAAAGGAACGGAATGAAGTGAAGTAAAGTGGAATGAACTGGAATGACGTGGAATGGAATGGATTAGAGTGGAATGGAATGGTATGGAGTGGATTGGAATGTAATGGTAAGGAATGGAGTGGAGTGGAGTGGAATAGAGAGAAGTGGACTGGATTGGAGTGGAATGGATTGGAAAGGAATGTAGTGGAGTAGAGTAGAATGAATTGGAATGGATTGAAATTGAGTGGAGAGGAGTAGAATGGAATGGAATGGAATGGAGTTGAGTGGAGTGGAAAGGAGGGGAGTGGAATGGAGTGAAGTGGAGTGAACTGGAGTGGACTGGAATGGAGTGGCGTGTAATGGAATGGAGTGGAGTGGAATGGAATAGAATGGAGTGCAGTGGAGTAGAGTGGAGTGGAGTGGAGTCAAATGGATTTGAATGGAATGGAAGCGAATGTATTGGAGTGGAATGATGTATAGTGGAACGGAATGGAATGGAGTGGAATGTAATGGAATGCAGTGAAGTGGAGTGGAATGGAGTGGAGTGAAGAGGAATGCAGTGGAATGGATTGCAGCGGAGTGGAGGAGAGATGAATGGAATGGAGCGGAGTGGAGTTGAATGGAATGGAGTAGAGTGGAAAGGAATGCAATGGAGTTGAATGGAATAGGATGGAATGGAGAGGAGTGGAATGGAGTGGAGTGTAATGGAGTACAGTGGAAAGGAATTTAATGGCGTTTAGTTGAATGGAGTCGAATGAAGGGGAATGCAGTGGAATGGAGTGGAGTGGAGTAGAATAGAGTGGAATGGACTAGAATGGAGTGGAATATAAAGGAATGGGATCGAATGGAAAGGAGTAAAGTGGATTGGAATGAACTGGAGTGGAGTGGAATAGAGTGGAGTGGAAAGGAGTGGAATGGAATAGAATGGAATGGGATTTAATGGAATGCAATGGAATGGAATGGAATGGAATGGAATGGAATGGAACGCAATGGAATGGAATGGAATCGAATGGAGTGGAGTGGAGTGGAGTTGAATGGAGAGGAATGGATTGGAGTGGAAGGGAGTGAACTGGAGTGGTGTGGAAAGGAGTGGAATGTAGTGAAGTGGAGTGGAAAGAAATAGAGTGGATTGGAATAGATTCAAATTGAATGGAGTGGAGTGGAGCGCATTGCAAAGGAATGCAATGGTGTCAAATGGAAAGCAGTGTACTGGAATAGAGTGGAATAGAGTGGAGTTGAGTGGAATGGAGTGGAATGGAATGGAATGGAATGGAGTGGAGTGGAGTGGAATCGAGTGGAGTGGAGTGAAATGTAGTGTAATGGAATGAAATGTAATGCCGTGGTGTGGAATGGAGAGGAGTGGAATGGAGTAGAGTGGAATGGAATGGAATAGAGTGGAATGGAATGGAATGGAATGGAACAGAATGGAGAGGAATGGAGTGGAATGAAATGGAATGGAATGAAATGGAATGGAGTGGAGTGGAATGGAGTAGAGTGGAGTGGAATGGAGTAGAGTGGAGTGGAATGGAGTGGAGTGGAGTGCAGTGGAAAGCAATGGATTGTGTGGAGTGTAGTGGATTTGAGTGGAGTGAAATGAAATGGAATGGAGTGGAGTGGAATGCAGTGTAGTGGAGTGGAAAGGAGAGGAATGGAATGGAGTGGAATGAAAAGGAGGGGAATGGAGTCGAGTGGAGTGTAGTGGAATGGAATGGAATGGAATGGAGTGTAGTGGAGTGGAATGCACTGGAATGTAGTGGAGTGGTATGTATTGTAATGGAATGGAGTGGAGAGAAGTTGAATGCAGAGGAGTGGAGTGGAAAGAGTGGAATGTAATGGCATGGAATGGAGTGGAATGGAGTGGAGATGAAAGGAATAGAGTGGAATGGAATGGAATGGAATGGAGTGGAATGGAATGGAATGGAGTGGAGTGGAATGTAGTGGAGTGGAATAGAGTGGAGTGGAGTGGGCTGGAATGGAATGGAGTGGAGTAGATTGGACTGGAGTGCTGTAGATTGGAATGAAATGGAATGGAATGCAATGGATTTGAGTGAAACGGAGTGTAGTGGGGTGGAATGAAAGTGAAGGGAATGGAGTGCAATGGATTGGAGTAGAATTGAGTGGACTGGAGTGGAGTGGAATGGAATTGAGTGGAGTGGAATGGAATTGAGTAGAGTGGAATGGAGTTGAATGGAATGAAACGGAAAGGAATGGAGTGGAATGGAGAGGAGTGGAATGGAGTAGAATTGAACGGAATGGAATGGAGTGCAATGGAATGGAATGGAATGGACTGCAAAGGAATGGAATGGAATGGAATTGAACGGGGAGGAGTGGATTGGAATCGATTGGAGTGGAGTGGAATGGATTGGTGTGGAATGGAATGGAATGGCCTGGAGTGGAATGTAGTGGAGTGGAATGGACTGGAGTGGAGTGGGCTGGAATGGAATGGAGTGGAATGGATTGGAGTGGAGTGCAGTAAATTGGAATGAAATAGAATGGACTGCAATGGATTGGAGTGAAACGGAGTGTAGTGGGGTGGAATGGAAATGAAGGGAATGGAGTGGAATGGATTGGAGTAGAATTGAGTGGACTGGAGTGGAGTGGAATGGAATTGAGTAGAGTGGAATGGAGTTGAATGGAATGAAACGGAATGGAATGGAGTGGAATGGAGAGGAGTGGAATGGAGTAGAATTGAACGGAATGGAATGGATTTCAATGGAATGGAATGGAATGAAATTGAATGGGGAGGAGTGGATTGGAATGGATTGGAGTGGAGTGGAATGGATTGGAGTGGAGTGGAGTGTATTGGAATGGAATGGAATGAAGTGGGTTGTAATGCAGTGGAGTGGAATGGAGTGGATTGGATTGTAGTGGAGAGCAATGGAATGTGGTGGAGTGGAGTGGAGTGGGGTGGAATGGAATGAAATTGAATTGAATAGAATGGAGTGGAGCTGAAAGGAGTGGAGTGGAGTGGAATGGAGAGGAATGGATTGAAGTGGAATAAAGTGGAGCTGAGTGGATTGGAGTGGAATGCAGTGGAATATAATGGAATGGAAAGTAGTGGAGTGGAGTGGAATGCAGTGGAATTGAGTGGAATAGAATGGAATGGAGTGGAATGGGATGGAATGGCATGAAATCAAGGGGAGTATAGTTGAATGGAGTGGAATGCAGTGGAAATGATTGGAATGTAATGGAATGGAGTAGAGTGGAATGAAGGGGTGACGAGTGGTGTAGAGTGGAATGGAATGGAATGCAGTGGAATGGAATTTAATGGAATGGAATGGAGTGGAGTGGAATGGAGTGGAGTGGAGTGGGTTGGAATGGAATGTACTGGAGTTTAGTGGAGTGGAGTAGACTGGAATGAAATGGAATGGAATGGAATGGAGTGGAATGGAGTGAAATGGAGTGAAATGGAATGGAGGGGATTGGAATGGAGAGGAGTGGAATGGAGTATACGGGAATGGCATGGTATGGAGTGAAATGGAATGGAATGAAATGAAATGGAATAGAGTGGAGTGGAGTGGAATGGAGAGGAGTGGAGTGGAATGGAGTGGAGTGAAGTGGAATGGAAGGAATGGAATGGATTGGGTTGGAATGCAGGGGAGTGTAACGGAGTCCAGTGCAGGGCAGTGGACAGCAATGGAATGTGATAGAGTGGAGTGCAGGGGAGTGGAGTGGAATGAAATGGAAAGTAATTGAATGGACTGGAGTGAAATGGAGTGGAGTGGAATGGGTTGGAATGGAAAGGAGGGAGTTGAGTGGAGTGGAGTAGACTGTAATGAAATGGAATGGAATGGAATGGAGAGGAGTGAAACGGAGTGTATTGGGGTGGAATGGGGAGGAATGTAATGAAGTCGAATGAAATGGAGCGAAGTGGAGTGGACTGGATTGAAGTGGAATCGAATGCAGTAGAGTGGAATAGAGTGGAATGGAATGGAGTGGAGTGTTCTGTAGCTGAATGGAACGGAATGGAATGGAGAGGAATGGAGGGGAACAGAATGGAGTGGAATGGAGTGGAATTGAGTAGAATTGAGAGGAGTACTGAAGAATGGAGTGGAGTACAGAAGAATTGAGTAGAATGGACTGGAATGTAGTGGAATGGAATTTGATGTAATGGAATAGAATGGAGTGGAGTACAGAAGAATGGAGTAGAATGGACTGGAATGTAGTGGAATGGAATTTGATGTAATGGAATAGAATGGAGTGGAGTGGAAAGGACTGGAATGGAGTGGAATGGAATGCCACGGAATGGAGTGGAATGGAAAGGAATGTAGTGGAGTTGAGTGCAGTAAAATGGAGGAGAGTGGAGTGGAATGGAGTGGAAAGAAGAGGAATGGAGTGGAATGCAATGGAATGGAATGGAGTGGATTAGAGTGGAATGGAGTGTAGTGGAGTGGAATGGAGTGTAATGGAATGAAATTGAATGGAGTGGAGTGGAACGCAGAGGAGTGGAATGGAGTACAGAGGAATGGAGTGGAATGGAATGAAATGGAATGGAGTACAGTGGAATGGAGTGGAATGGAATGAAATGGAATGGAGTGGAGTGGAATGGAATGGAATTGAATGGAATGAAATGGAATTGAGTGGAATGAAAAGGAATGCAATGGAGTGGAGTAGAATGCAGTGGAGTGGAGTGAAATGGAGTGGAGTGGAGTGGAATGGAATGGAATGGTACGGAGTGGGTTGGATTGCAGTGGAGTGGAATGAGTTGAATGGAGTGCACTAGAGAGCAATGGAATGTGGTGGAGTGGAGGGGAGTGGAGTGGAGTGGAATGAAATGGAGTGAAGTAGATATGAGTGGAGTGGAGTGGAAAGGAGAGGAATGGAATGGAGTGGAATGAATTGGAGTGGAGTGCAGTGGATTGGAGTGGATTGGAATGGAATCGAATGGAATGTTGTGGAGTGGAGTGGAGTGCACTGGAATGAAGTGCAATGGAATGGAATGTCATGAAATGGAGTGGAGTGGAGTTGAATAGTGTGGAGTGCAGTGGAAAGGAGTGGAATGTAACGGAATGGAGTGGATTGGAATGGAGTGGATATGAAAGGAGTAGAGTGGAAAGGAATGCAATGGAGTGGAAAGGAATGGAGTGGAATGTAGTGGAGTGGAGTGGGCTGGAAAGAAATGGAGTGGAGTGGATTCGAGTGGAGAGCAGTACAGTGGAATGGAATGGAATGGAGTGTAGCAAAACCGAGTGTAGTGTGGTAGAATGGTGAAGAATGAAATGGAGTGGAAAGGAATGAAGTGGACTGGAGTGGAATAGAGTGTGGTGGAATGGAATGGAGTATAGTAGAATGGAGATGAATGGAATGAAATTGAATACAATGGATTGGAATAAAAAGGAGTGGAATGGAGTAGAGTGGAATGGAAGGGAATGGAGTGGAATGCAATGGAATGGAATGAAAAGGAATAGAGTGGAGTGGTTTGGAATGGATTGGAGTGGAGTGGAATGGAGTGGAGTGGTGTGAAATGGAATGGAATGGGATGGAATGAAGTGGGTTGGAATGAAGTGGACTGGAACGGAGTGGAGTGGAGTACATTGGAGAGCAATGAAATGTGGTGGAGTGAAGTGGAGTGGAATGAAATGAAATTGAATGGAATAGAGTGGAGTGCAGTGGATCAGAGTGGATTGGAATGGAATAGAGAGGAAAAGAATGGAGTGGAATGAAATGGATCTGAGTGGAGTGGAGTACAGAGGAATGGAAAGGAATGGAATGGAGTGGAGTGGAGTGGAATGCAGTGGAATGGAGTGGAAAGGAATGCAATGGAGTGGAAAGGAAAGGAATGGCATGAAATCTAGTGGAGTGGAGTTGAATGGAGTGCAGTGGATTTTGAAGGAGTGGAATGTAATGAAATGGAGTGGAATGGAGTGTTGGCAAACGGCGTAGAGTGTAATGGAGTGGAATGGAGTGGAATGGAAGGGAAAGGAGTGGAGTGGTATGTAGTGGAGTGTAATGTAGTGGAGTGGAGTGGGATGGAATGGAACGGAATGGAGTTGAGTGGAGTGGAGTAGACTGGAATGAAATGGAATAGAATGGAATGGAATGGAGTTGAGTAGAGTGGAGTCGACTGGAATGAAATGGAATGGAATGGAGTGGAGTGGAATGCAGTGCAATGGAATGGAAAGGAGAGCAATGGATTGGAAAGAAATGGAATGGAGTGGAATGGAATGGAGTGGAGAGGAATGTAAGGGAATAGAGTGGAATGTACTGGAATGGAATGGAGTGGAATGGACTGGAAGGTAATGGAATGGAATTTGATGGAATGGAATGGAGTGGAGTGGAGTGGAATGGAATGGAATGGATTGGAATGGAATGGAATGGAGATAAATGGAATGGTATGGAATGTAGTGGTGTGGAGTGGAGTGGAATGTAGTGGAGTGTAGTGGAATGGAGTGGAAAGAAGTGGACAGTAGTGGCAAAGGATGGAATGGAATGGAGTGGAGTGGAGTGGAATGGAGTGGAGAGGAGTGGAATGGAATGGAGTGAAATGGAATGAAATGGAATGGAGTGGAGAGGAATGGAGAGGATTGGAATGGAGTATAGTGGAATGCAATGGAATGAAGTGTAATGGAATGTAATGGAATGCAATGGAATGCAGTGGAATGGAATGGAATGGAATGGAATGAAACGGAATGGAGAGGAGTGGAGTGGAATGGAGTGGATTGGATTTGAATGGAGTGGAGTGAACTGGAATGGAATGGAGTTGGGTGGAATGCAGTAGAATGGAATGGAGTGGAATGGAGTGCAGGAGAGAGCAATGGAATGTGGTGGAGTGTAGTGGAGAGGAGTGGAGTGGAATGAAATGGAATGAAATGAAATGGAGTGGAGTGGAATGGAATGGCATGGATTGGAATGGAGTGGAATGGCATGGATTGGAATGGAGTGGAACGGCGTGGAATGGAATGGAACGGAGTGGAATGGAATGAAATGTAGTGGAGTGGAGTGGAGTGGATTGGAATGGAGTGGAGTGGAGTGGAAGGGAGTGGAAAGAAGTGGAGTGGAGTGGAATTGAATGGAATGGAATGAAGTGGCATGGAGCATAATGTACTGGAGTGGATTGGCATGGGGAGTAATGGAAGGAAATGGAATACAATGGAGTGGAACGAAGAGGAGTGGAATGGAGTACAGTGGAATGGAAAGGAATGGAGTGGAATGGAATGGAATGGAGTGGAGTGGATTTGAAAGGAGTGGAGTGGATTGGAATGGAATGGAATGGAATGGAGTGGGTTGGAAAGCAGTGGAGTGGAATGGAGTGGAATGGAGTGCAGTGGAGAGCAATGGAATGTGGTGTAGTGGAGTAGAGTGGAGTGGAATTAAATGGAATGGAATGAAACAGAATGGAGTGGAATGGAGTGGCATGGATTGGAATCGAATTGAACTGAGTGGAATGGAATGGAACAGTATGGAATGGAACGGATTGTAGTGGAGTGGAGTGGAATGGAGTGGAGTGGAGGGGAATGGAGTGGAAAAAAGTGAAGTGGAGTGGAATGGAATGGAATGGAATGGAATGGAGTGGAATAAAGTGAAGTGGAGTGGAATGGAATGGAATGCAGTGGAGTGGAGTGGAATGTAGTGTAATAGAAAGAAATGGAATTGAGTGGAGTGGAACGGAGAGGAGGGGAATGGAATGGAATGGAGTAGAAAGGAATGGAATAAAATGGAATGGAATGGAATGGAATGGAGTGGAGAGGAAGGGTGTGGAGTGGAGAGGAAGGGTGCGGAGTGGAGTGGAATGGAGTGGAGTGGAGTGGAATGGAATGGATTGGAATGGAGTGGGTTGGAATGCAGTGGAGTGCAATGTAGTGCCATGGAGTGCAGTGCAGAGCAATGGAATGTGGTGGAGTGGAGTCGAGAGGAGTGGAGAATAATGAAATAGAATGTAATGGAATGGAGTGGAGTAGATTGGGTTGGAATGGAATGGAGTGCAATTCAGTGGAGTGAAGTAGACTGGAATGAAATTGAATGGAATGGAAAGGATTGGAGTGAAACTAAGTGTAGTGGGGTGGAATGGAGAGGAATGGAATAGAGTGGAATGAAATGGAGTGGAGTGGAGTGGACTGGAGCAGAGTGAAATAGAATGGAGTAGAGTGGAATGGAGTGGAATTGAATGGAGTCAAGTGATGTGGAGCTTAATGCAGTAGAATGGAGTGGAATGGAGTGGAACGGAATGGAGTGAAATGGAGTGGAATGGAGTAGAATGTAGTGGAGTACAGAAGAATGGAGTGGAATGGAGTGGAATGTGGTGGAATGGAATTTGATGGAATGGAATGGAATGGAATGGAGTGGAGTGGAATGTACTGGAATGGAGTGCAATGGAACGGAACAGAGTGGAATGAAATTGAATGCAGTGGAATGGAATGGAATGGAGTGGAATCGAATTGAATGTTGTGGAAAGGAGTTGAGTGGAATATAGTAGAGTGGCGTGGAATGGAGGGGAAAGAAGTGGAGTAGAATGGAATGGAATGGGGAGGAGGGGAGTGGAATGGAGAGGAGTGGAAAGGAATGGAGTGTAAAGAAATGGAATGGAGTGGAGATGAATGGAGAGTACTGGAATGGTATATAGTGGAATGAAATGGAATGGACTGGAATGGAATGGAGTGGAATGGAACGGAATGCAATGGAAAGGAGTGGAATGGAATGGAATGAAATCAAATGGATTGGAGTAGAGTAGAGTGGAAGAGAGTGCAGTGGATTGGAATGGAGTGCAGTGGAGTGGAATGGAATGGAATGGAGTTGGTTGGAATGCAGTGGAGTGGAATGGAGTGGAGTGGAGTGCAGTGAAGAGCAATGGAATGTGGTGGAGGGTAGTGGAGTGCAGTGGAGTGGAGTGGAATGAAATGGAATGGAATGAAACGAAGTGTAGTGGAATGGAGTGGAATGGAGTGGAAAGGAATGGAAAGGATTGCAATGGAGTGGAATGGAATGGAACGGAGTGGAATGGAATGGAAAGTAGTGAATTGGAGTAGAGTGGAATGGAGTGGAGTGGAGTGGAATGGAAGACAACGAAGCGGAACGGAAGGTAATGGAGAGGAACGGAATGGAATGTACTGGTATGAAGTGGAGTGGAATGGAGTGGAGTGAAGTGGAGTGGAAAGGAGTGGGAAAATTGGAGTGGAATGGAATGGAATGGAATGGATTTGAGTGGAATGGAATGGAATGGAGTTGAGTGGAGTGGAATGGAGTGGACAGGAGTGGAATGGAGTGTAATGGAATGAAATGGAATGGAGTGGAGTGAAATGGAGAGGAGTGTAATGGCGTATAGTGGAATGGAATGGAATAGAAGGGAATGGAATGGAATGGAGTGGAATGGAAGGGAATGGAATGGAGTGGAATGGAATGGAATGGAATGGGTTGAATCGGAATGGAGCGGAGTGGAATGGAATTCAGTGGAGTCGAGTGGAATGTAGTGGACGGGAGTGGAATGGACAGGATTGGAATGGAGTGGGTTGGAATGCAGTGGACTGGAATTTAGTGGAGTACAGTGTAGAGCAATGGAATGTGGTGGAGTGTAGTGGAGGGGATTGTAGTGAAATGAAATGGAATGGAATGAAATGGAGAGGAGAGGAATGGAGTGGAGTGGAATGGAGTGGAGTTGAGTGGAGTGGAGTATGGTGGAATGGAGAGGAATGGAATGGAGTGTAATGGAATGGAGTGGAGTGGAGTGGAGTGGAGTGGATTGGAGTGGAATGGAATGGATAGGAGTGGAGTGAAATCCACTGGAATGCAGAGGAATGGAATGGAAAGGCATGAAATGGAGTGGAGTGGAGTTGAATGGAGTGGAATGGAGTGGAGAGGAGTGGAATGTAATGGAATGGAGTGGAGTGGAATGGAGTGGAGATGAAAGGAGTAGAGGGGAGGAGGAGCCAAGATGGCCGAATAGGAGCAGCTCCGGTCTACAGCTCCCAGCGTGAGCGACGCAGAAGACGGGTGATTTCTGCATTTCCATCTGAGGTACCGTGTTCATCTCACTAGGGAGTGCCAGACAGTGGGCGCAGGTCAGTGGGTGAGCGCACCGTGAGTCAGCCAAAGCAGGGGCGAGGCATTGCCTCACTTGGGAAGTGCAAGGGGTCAGGGAGTTCCCTTTCCAGGGGTGACAGATGGCACCTGGAAAATAGGGCCACTCCCACCTGAATACTGTGCTTTTCCGACTGGCTTAGGAAACGGTGCCCCAGGAGATTACAGCCCTCACCTGGCTCATAGGGTCCTACACCCATGGAGTCTCACTGATTGCTAGCACACAGTCTGAGATCAAACAGCAAGTAGGCAGCGAGGCTGGAGGAGGGGTGCCCGCCATTGCCCAGGCTCACTTAGGTAAACAAAGCAGCTGGGAAGCTTGAACTCGGTGGAGCCCACAACAGCTCACGGATGCCTGCCTGCCTCTGTAGGCTCCACCTCTGGGGGCAGGGCATAGACAAAAAAAAAGACAGCAGTAACCTCTGCAGACTTAAATGTCCCTGTCTGACAGCATTGAGGAGAGCAGTGGTTCTCCCAGCACACAGCTGGAGATCTGAGAACAGGCAGACTGCCTCCTCAAGTGGGTCCCTGACCCCTGAGCCCTGAGCAGCCTAACTGGGAAGCACCCCCAAGCAGGGGCAGACTGACACCTCACACGGCTGGCCAGGTAATCCAACAGACCTGCAGCTGAGGGTTCTGTCTGTTAGAAGGAAAACTAACAGAAAGGACATCCACACCAAAAACCCATCTGTACATCACCATCATCAAAGACCAAAAGTAGATAAAACCACAAAGATGGGGAAAAAACAGAGCAGAAAAACTGGAAACTCTAAAAAGCAGACTACCTCTCTTCCTCCAAAGGAATGCAGTTCCTCACCAGCAACGGAACAAAGCTGGACGGAGAATGACTTTGACGAACTGAGAGAAGAAGGCTTCAGACGATCAAATTACTCCGAGCTACGGGAGGATAGTCAAACCAAAGGCAAAGAAGTTGAAAACTTTGAAAAAAATTTAGAAGAATGTATAACTAGAATAACCAATACAGAGAAGTGCTTAAAGGAGCTGATGGAGCTGAAAACCAAGGCTCGAGAACTACGTGAAGAATGCAGAAGCCTCAGGAGCCAATGTGATCAAATGGAAGAAAGGGTATCAGCCCTGGAAGATGAAATGAATGAAATGAAGTGAGAAGGGAAGTTTAGAGAAAAAAGAATAAAAAGAAACAAGCAAAGCCTCCAAGAAATGTGGGACTATGTGAAAAGACCAAATCTACGTCTGATTGGTGTACCTGAAAGTGACGGGCAGAATGGAAACAAGTTGGAAAACACTCTGCAGGATATTATCCAGGAGAACTCCCCCAATCTAGCAAGGCAGGCCAACATTCAGATTCAGGAAATACAGAAAACACCACAAAGATATTCCTAAAGAAGAGCAACTGCAAGACGCATAATTGTCAGATTCACCAAAGTTGAAATGAAGGAAAAAATGTTAAGGGCAGCCAGAGAGAAAGGTCGGGTTACCATCAAAGGGAAGCCCATCAGACTAACAGCGGATCTCTCGGCAGAAACCCTACAAGCCAGAAGAGAGTGGGGGCCAATATTCAACATTCTTAAAGAAAAGAATTTTCAACCCAGAATTGCATATCCAGCCAAACTAAGCTTCATAAGTGAAGGGGAAATAAAATACTTTACAGACAAGCAAATGCTGAGAGATTATGTCACCACCAGGCCCTCCCTAAAAGAGCTCCTGAAGGAAGCGCTAAACATGGAAAGGCACATCCTGTACCAATGACTGCAAAATCATGCCAAAATATAAAGACCATCGAGACTAGGAAGAGACTGCATCAACTAACGAGCAAAATAACCAGCTAACATCATAATGACAGGATCAAATTCACACATAACGATATTCACTTTAAACGTAAATGGACTAAATACTCCAATTAAAACACACAGACTGGCAAATTAGAAAAAGACTCAAGACCCATCAGTGTTCTGTATTCAGGAAACCCATCTCACGTGCAGAGACACATATAGGCTCAAAAAAAAAGGATGGAGGAAGATCTACCAAGCAAATGGAAAACAAAAAAAGGCAGGGGTTGCCATCCTAGTCTCTGAAAAAATCAGACTTTAAACCAACAAAGATCAAAAGAGACAAAGAAGGCCATTACATAATGGTAAAGGGATTAATTCAACAAGAAGAGCTAACTATCCTAAATATATATGCATCCAAAACAGGAGCACCCAGATTCATAAAGCAAGTCCTGAGTGACCTACAAAGAGACTTAGACTCTCACACATTAATAATGGGAGACTTTAACACCCCACTGTCAACATTAGACAGATCAATGAGAC
Source organism: Pongo abelii (assembly GCF_028885655.2). Classification (NCBI taxonomy): domain Eukaryota; kingdom Metazoa; phylum Chordata; class Mammalia; order Primates; family Hominidae; genus Pongo; species Pongo abelii. The sequence continues at coordinate 11,330,433 of NC_071999.2, forward strand.
AGAAAGTCAACAAGGATACCCAGGAATTGAACTCAGCTCTGCACCAAGTGGACCTAATAGACATCTGCAGAACTCTCCACCCCAAATCAACAGAATACATATTTTTTTCAGCACCACATCACACCTATTGCAAAATTGACCACATACTTGGAAGTAAAGCTCTCCTCAATAAATGTAAAAGAATAGAAATTATAACAAACTATCTCTCAGATCACAGTGCAATGAAGCTAGAACTCAGGATTAAGAATCTCACTCAAAACCGCTCAACTACGTGGAAACTGAACAACCTCCTCCTGAATGACTACTGGGTACATAACGAAATGAAGGCAGAAATAAAGATGTTCTTTGAAACCAACGAGAACCAAGACACAACATACCAGAATCTCTGGGATGCATTCAAAGCAGTGTGTAGAGGGAAATTTATAGAACTAAATTTCCACAAGAGAAAGCAGAAAAGATCCAAATTTGACACCCTAACATCACAATTAAAAGAACTAGAAAAGCAATAGCAAACACATTCAAAAGCCAGCAGAAGGCAAGAAATAACTAAAATCAGAGCAGAACTGAAGGAAATAGAGACACAAAAAACCCTTCAAAAAATCAATGAATCAAGGAGGTGGTTTTTCGAAAAGATCAACAAAATTGATAGACCACTAGCAAGATTAATAAAGAAAAAAAGAGAAAAGAATCAAAGAGATGGAATAAAAAATGATAAAGGAGATAGCACCACCAATCCCACAGAAATACAAACTACCATCAGAGAATACTACAAACACCTCTACACAAATAAATTAGAAAATCTAGAAGAAATGGATAAATTCCTCAACACATACACCCTCCCAAGACTAAACCAGGAAGAGGTTGAATGTCTGAATAGACCAATAACAGGAACTGAAATTGTGGCAATAATCAATAGCTTACCAACCAAGAAAAGTCCAGAACTATACGGGTTCACAGCCGAATTCTACCAGAGGTACAAGGAGGAACTGCTACCATTCCTTCTGAAACTATTCCAATCAATAGAAAAAGAGGGAATCCTCCCTAACTCATTTTATGAGGCCAGCATCATCCTGATACCAAAGCCTGGCAGAGACACAATAAAAAAAGAGAATTTTAGACCAATAACCTTGATGAACATTGATGCAAAAATCCTCAATAAAATACTGGCAAGCAGAATCCAGCAGCACATCAAAAAGCTTATCCACCATGATCAAGTGGGCTTCATCCCTGGGATGCAAGGATGGTTCAATATACGCAAATCAATAAATGTAATCCAGCATATAAACAGAACCAAAGACAAAAACCACATGATTGTCTCAATAGATGCAGAAAAGCCTTTTGACAAAATTCAACAACGCTTCATGCTAAAAACTGTCAATAAATTAGGTATTGATGGGACGTATCTCAAAATAATAAGAGCTATCTATGAAAAACCCACAGCCAATGTCATACTGAATGGGCAAAAAGTGGAAGCATTCCCTTTGAAAACTGGCACAAGACAGGGATGCCCTCTCTCACCACTCCTATTGAACATAGTGTTGGAAGTTGTGGCCAGGGCAATTAGGCAGGAGAATGAAATAAAGGGTATTCAATTAGGAAAAGAGGAAGTCAAATTGTCCCTGTTTGCAGACGACATGATTGTATATCTAGAAAACCCCGGTGTCTCAGCCCAAAATCTCCTTAAGCTGATAAGCAACTTCAGCAAAGTCTCAGGATACAAAATCAATGTACAAAAATCACAAGCATTCTTATACATCAATAACACACAAACAGAGACCAAAATCATGAGGGAACTCCCATTCACAAATGCTTCAAAGAGAATAAAATACCTAGGAATCCAATTTACAAGGGATGTGAAGGACCTCTTCAAGGAGAACTACAAACCACTGCTCAATGAAATAAAAGAGGATACAAACAAATGGAAGAACATTCCATGCTCATGGGTAGGAAGAATCAATATCGTGAAAATGGCCATCCTTCCCAAGGTAATTTACAGTTTCAATGCCATCCCCTTCAAGCTACCAATGACTTTCTTCACAGAATTGGAAAAAACTACTTTAAAGTTCATATGGAATCAAAAAAGAGCCCGCATCACCAAGTCAATCCTAAGCCAAAAGAACAAAGCTGGAGGCATCACACTACCTGACTTCAAATTATACTACAAGGCTACAGTAACCAAAACAGCATGGTACTGGTACCAAAACAGAGATATAGATCAATGGAACAGAACAGAGCCGTCAGAAATAATGTCACATATCTACAACTGTCTGATCTTTGAAAAACCTGAGAAAAACAAGAAATGGGGAAAGGTTTCCCTATTTAATAAATGGTGCTGGGAAAACTGGCTAGCCATATGTAGAAAGCTGAAACTGGATCCCTTCTTTACACCTTATACAAAAATCAATTCAAGGTGGATTAAAGACTTAAATGTTGGACCTAAAACCATAAACACCCTAGAAGAAAACCTAGGCATTACCATTCAGGACATAGTCATGGGCAAGGACTTCATGTCTAAAACACCAAAAGCAATGGCAACAAAAGCCAAAATTGACAAATGGAATCCAATTATACTCAAGAGCTTCTGCACAGCAAAAGAAACTACCATCAGAGTGAACAGGCAACCTACAAAATGGGAGAAAATTTTCACAACCTACTCATCTGACAAAGGGCTAATATCCAGAATCTACAATGAACTCAAACAAATCTACAAGAAAAAAACAAACAACCCCATCAAAAAGTGGGCGAAGGTCATGAACAGACACTTCTCAAAAGAAGACATTTATGCAGCCAAAAAACACATGAAAAAATGCTCACCATCACTGACCATCAGAGAAATGCAAATGAAAACCACAATGAGATACCATCTCACACCAGTTACAATGGCAATCATTAAAAAGTCAGGAATCAACAGGTGCTGGAGAGTATGTGGAGAAATAGGAACACTTTTACACTGTTGGTGGGACTGTAAACTAGTTCAACCCCTGTGGAAGTCAGTGTGGCGATTCCTCAGGCATCTAGAACTAGACATTCCATTCGACCCATCCATCCCATTACTGGGTATATACCCAAAGGACTATAAATCATGCTGCTATAAAGACACATGCACACGTAGGTTTATTGCAGCATTATTCACAATAGCAAAGACTTGGAACCAACCCAAATGTCCAACAATGATAGACTGGATTAAGAAAATATGGCACATATACAACATGCAATACTATGCAGCCATAAAAAATGATGTGTTCATGTCCTTTGTAGAGACATGGATGAAATTGGGAATCATGATTCTCAGTATACTATTGCAAGAACAGAAAACCAAACACCGCATATTCTCACTTATAGGTGGGAATTGAACAATGAGAACGCATGGACACAGAAAGGGGAACATCAGACTTCGGGGACTGTTGTGGGGTGGGGGGATGGGGGAGGTATAGCATTAGGAGATATACCTAATTCTAGATGACGAGTTAGTGGGTGCAGCTCACCAGCATTGCACATGTATACATACATAACTTACCTGCATATTGTGCACATGTACCATAAAATCTAAAGTATAATAATAATAATAAAATAAAATAAATAAATAAAAGAAAGGAGTAGAGTGGAATGGAACAGAATGGAATGGAATGCAATGGAAAGGAAGGGAATGGAATCTAGTGGAATGGAGTGGATGGAAGTGGGCTGGAATAGAACGGAGTGGAGTGGATTAGAGTGGAGTGCAGTTGACTGGAAAGAAATGGAGTGGAATGTAATGGAGTGGAGTGAAACGGTGTTTAGTGGGGTGGAATGGAGATGAATGGAATGGAGTAGAGTCGAGTGGACTGGCGTGTAGTGGAATGTAAAGGTGTATAGTTGAATGGCATTGAATGGAATGAAATGGAATGGAATGGAGTGGATTAGAGAGGAGTGGAATGGAGTAGAGTGGAATGGAATGGAATGGAATGGAATGAAATGGAATGCAGTGGCTTGGATTGCAATGGATTGGAGTGGAGTGGAATGGAGTGGAAGGAAATGGAGTGGAGTTGAGTTGAGTGGAGTGGAGTGGAATGGAGAGGAATGGAATGGAGTGTAATGAAATGGAGTGGAGTGGAGTGGAATGGAATGTAATGAAATGGAGTGGAGTGGAGTGGAGTGGAGTGGAATGGTGTGGAATGGAATGGAATGGAATGGAGTGGAGTGGAATCCACTGGAAAGAAGTGGAATGGAATGGTATGGCATGAAATGGAGTGTAGTGGATTTGAATGGAGTGGAGTTGAGTGGAAAGGAGTGGAATGTAGTGGAATGGATTGGAGTGGAATGGAGTGGAGATGAAAGGAGTAGAATGGAATGAATGGAATGGAATGGAATGGAAAGGAATGGAATGCAGTGGACTGGAGGGGAGGGGAGTGGACTGGAATGGAATGGATTGGAGTGGATTGGAGTGGAGTGCAGTACACTGCAATCAAATGGAGCGGAATGGAAAGGAGTGGAGTGAAACGGAGTGTATTTTGGTGGAATGGAGATGAATGGAATGGAGTGGAATGGAATGGAGTGGAGTGGAGTGGATTGGAGTGTAGTGGAATGGAGTTGAATATAGTGGAATGGAGTTTAATGGAATGAAATGGAATGGAATTGAGTGGATTGGAGAGGAGTGGAATGGAGTAGAGTGGAATGGAATGGAATGGAATGGAAAGGATTGGATTGGATTCGAATGGATTGGAGTGGAGTGGAAAGGAGTGGAGTGGAGTGGAAAGTTATGGAATGGAAAGGAATGGAATGGAATGCAGTGGTTTGGAATGCAGTGGAGTGGAACGGAGTGGAGTGGAGTGCAATGGAGAGCAATGGAATGTGGTGCAGTGAAGTTGAGTAGAGTGGAATGGAATGATATTGAATGGAATAAAATATAGTGGAGTGAAGTGTATTGGAATGGAAAGGAATGGAACCGAGTGGAATGAAATGGTGTTGACTGGAGAGGAGTGGAGTGCAGTGGAAGGGAATGGAATGGAATGGAGTGGAGTGGAGTGGAATGCACTGCAATGCAGTGCAATGGAATGGAATGGAGTAGAATGGAATGAAATGGCATGAAATCTAGCGGAGTGGATTTGAATGAAGTGGAGTGAGGTGGAAAGGAGTGGAATGTAACTGAAATTAGTGGCATGTAATGGAGTGGTGACAAATGGAGTAGAGTGGAAAGGAATGGATTGGAGTCTAATGGATTGGAATGGAATGGAGTGGAATGAAATGGAGTTGACTGGAGTGAAGTGGAGTGTAGTGGAATGGAATGAAATGGAATGGATTGGAGTGGAGTGGAATGCACTGCAATGCAGAGCAATGGATTGGAATGGAGTGGAATGGAATGGAATGCCATGAAATCTAGCGGAGTGGAGTTGAATGGAGTGGAGTGGAGTGGAAAGGAGTGGACTGTAACGGAATTTAGGGGAGTGGAACGGAGTGGTGACAAATGGAGTAGAGTGGATTGGAATGGATTGGAATCTAATGGAATGGAATGGATTGGAGTGGAATGGAATGGAATGGAGTGAAATCGAGTGGAGTGAAGTTGGTTGGAATGGAATGGAGTGCAGTTGAGTGCAGTGGAGTTAACTGGAATGAAATGGAATGGAAACTAATGGAGTGGTGTTAAACGGAGTGTAGTGGGGTGGAATGGAGAGGAAATGAATGGAGGGTAATGAAATGGAGCGGAGTGGAGTGGACTGGAATGGAGAGGAATGGAATGGAGTAGAGTGGAATGGAGTGGAATGAAATGGAGTGGAGTGTTGTGGAGCTTAATGGAATGGAAAGGAATGGAGAGAATTGAACAGAGTGGAATGGAATGTGGTCAATCGGATTGGAATAGAGTAGAATGGAGTGGAGTACAGAAGAATGGAGTGGAATGTATTGGAATGTAGTGGAATGGAATTTGGTGGAATGGAATGGAATGAAATTGAGTGAGTTTTACTGGAATGGAATGGAACGGAGAGGAATGGAATGGAATGTAGTGGAATGGAGTGCAATGTATTGGAGTGGAGTGGAGTGGAATGGAGTAGAGTTGAGTGGAATGGAGTGGAAAGAAGTGGAGAGTAGTGGAATGGAATGGAATGGAAAGGAGTGGAGTGGAATGGAGTGGAGTGGAATGGAATGGAGTGTAATGAAATGAAATGGAATGCAGTGGAGAGGAATGGAGAGGAGTGGAATGGAGTATACTGGAATGGCATGGAATGGAGTGGAATGGGATGGAATGCAATGGAGTGGAATGGAATGGAATGGAATGAAATGGAATGGAGAGGAGTGGAGTGGAATGGAGTGGAGTGGATTCCAATGGAGTGGAGTGAAGTGGAATGGAATAAAATGGAGTGGGTTGGAATGCAGTGGAGTGGAATGGAGTGGAATGGAGTGCAGTGGAGAGCAATGGAATGTGGTGGAGTGTGGTGGAGTGCAGTGGAGAGTAGTGGAGTGGAATGAAATGGAATGGATTGAAATGGAGGGCAGTGGATTGGAGTGGCATGGATTGGAATGGAATTGAGTGGAACGGAATGGAACAGAGTGGAATGGAATGGAATGTAGTGGAGTGGAGTGGAATGGAGTGGAGTGGAGTGGAATGGGGTGGAAAGAAGTGGAGTGGAGTGGAATGGAGTTTATTGCAATGAAAAGGAATGGAGTGGAGTGGAATGGAGAGGAGTGGAATGGAATATAGTGGAATGCAATGGAATGGAGTGGAAAGGAATGGAATGAAATGAAATGGAAAGGAGTGGAGTGGAGTGGAGAGGAATGGAATGGAGTGGAGTGGAATGGAGAGGAGTGGAGTGGAATGGATTGGAGTGAAGTGGAAGGGAATGGAATGGAATGGAAAGGAGTGGGTTGGAATGCAGCGGAGTGCAATATAGTGCAGTGGAGTGCAGTGGAGAGCAATGGAATATGGTGGAGTGGAGTGTAATGAAATGGAATGTGATGCAATGGAGTACAGTGGACTGGAGTGGAATAGAGTGGGTTGGAATGGAATGGAGTGGTTTTGAGTGGAGTGAAGTAGACTGGAATGAAATTGAATGGAATGGAGTGGTGTGAAATGGAGGGGTGGGAAATGGTGTGCAGTGGGGTGGAATGGAGAGGAATGGAATGGAGTGGAATGAAATGAAGCAGAGTGGAGTGGACTGGAGTGGAGTGGAATGGAATGGAGTAGAGTGGAATGGAGTGGAATGGAATGGAGTGGAATGGAGTGGAATGGAACGGAATGGAATGGAATGGAATGGAATGAAATGGAATGGAGAAGAGCGGAGTGGTATGGGGTGGAGTGGATTTGAATGGAGTGGAGTGGAGTGGAATATAATTGAATGGAATGGAGTGGTTTGGAATGCAGTGGAGTGGAATGGAGTGGAATTCAGTCCAGTGGAGAGCAATTGAATGTGGTGGAGCGTAGTGTAGTGGAGTGGAGTGGAATGAAATGGAATTGAATGAAATGGAGTGGAGTGGAATTGTGTGGCATGGATAGGAATGGAATGGAAAGCAGCGAAATGGAATGGAACAGAGTGGAATTGAATGGAATGTACTAGAGTGGAGTTGAGTGGAATGGAGTGGAGTGGAGGTGAACGGAGTGGAAAGAAGTGGAGTGGAGTTGACTGGAATGGAATGGAATGGAGTGGAGTGGAGTGGAATGGAGTGGAGTGGAAATGAATGAAATGGAATGGAGTGGAGTGGAACGGAGAGGAGTGGAATGGAGTATAATGGAATAGAATGGAATGGATTGGAATTGAAAGGAATAAAATGAAATGGAATGGAGTGGAGTGGAGTGGAGAGGAAAGGAGTGGAGTGGATTGTAATGGAGTGGAGTGGAGTGCAAAGGAATGGATTGGAATGAAGTGGGTTGGAATGCAGTGGAGTACAACGTAGTGCAGTGGAGTGCAGTGGAGAGCAATGGAATGTGGTGGAGTGGAGTGGAGTGCAATGAAATGTAATGTAATGGAACGGAGTGGAGTTGAATGGAATGGAGTAGAGAGGGTTGGAATGGAATGGAGTGAAGTTGAGTGGAGTGAAGAAGACTGGAAAGAAATGGAATGGAATGGAATGGAGTGGAGTGAAACGGAGTGTATTGAGGTGGAATGGAGAGGAATGGCATGGAGTGGAATGAAATGGAGAGGCGTGAAGTGGACTGGATTGGAGTGGAATGGCATGGAGTAGAGTGTAATGGATTGGAATTGATTGGAGTGAAGTGTCCTGGAGCTTAAAGGAATGGAACAGAGGAGAATGGAGTGGAGCGGAATGGAGGGAAATGGAGTGGAATGGAGTAAAACGGAGTGGAGTAAAGAAGAATGGAGTGGAATGGAGTGGAATGGAGTGGAATGAAATTTGATGGAATGGAATGGAATGGAGTGGAGTGGAATGGACTGGAATGGAGTGCAATGGAATGGAACGGAGTGGAATGGAATGGAACGGAGTGGAATGGAATGGAACGGAGTGGAATGGAATGGAACGGAGTGGAATGGAATGGAACGGAGTGGAATGGAATGGAATGCAGTGGAGTGGAGTGGAATGTAGTGGAGTGGAGTGGAATGGAGTGGAAAGAAGTGGAGTGCAGTGGAATGGAATGGAATGGAACAGAGTGGAGTGGAGTGGAATGGAGTGGAATGGAGTGGAGTGGAAAGGAATGGAGTGTAATGGAATGAAATGGAATGGAGTGGAGAGGAATGGAGATGAGTGGAATGTAGTATTGTATGATGGAATGCAATGGAGTGGAATGGAATGGAATGGAATGGAGTGCAATGGAATGGAACGGAATGGAATGGAATGGAATGAAATGGAAAGGAGTGGAGTGGAGTGAAATGGAGTGCAGTGGAGTAGAATGGAGTGGAGTGGAGTGGAATGGAATGGAATGGAATGGAGAGAGTTGGAATGCAGTGGAGTGGAACTGAGTGGAGTGGAGTGCAGTGGAGAGAAATGGATTCTGGTGGAGTGGAGTGGAGTGGAGTGGAATGAAATGTAATGGACTGAAATGGAGTAGAGTGGAATTGAGAGGAATGGTTTGGAAAGGAATGGAACGGAGTGGTATGGAATGGAACGGAGTGGTATGGAATGGAACGGAGTGGAATGGAATGGAACGGAGTGGAATGGAATGGAACGGATTGGAATGGAATGGAACGGCGTGGAATGGAATGGAATGTAGTGAAGTGGAGTGGAGTGGAATGGAGTGGATTGGAGGGAAATTGAGTGGAAAGAAGTGGAGTGGAGTGGAATGGAATGGAATGAAATGGAATGGAGTGGAGTGTAGTGGAATGGAGTGGAGTGTAGTGGAATGGAGTAGAGTGGAGTGGAATGGAGTGTAATGTAATGAAATGGTATGGAGTGGAGTGCAACGGAATGGAGTAGAATGGATTGTAGTGGAATGGAATGGAATGAAGTGGAACGGAATAGAACGAAATGAAGTGGAAAGGAGTAGATTGGAGTGGAGAGGCATGCAGTGGAGCGGAGTAGAATGAAGTGGAGTGTAGTGGAGTGGAATGGAACGGAATGGAGTGTGTTGGAATGCAGTGGACTGCAATGCAGTGCATTGGAGTGCAGTGGAGAGCAATGGAAAGTGTTGGAGTGGAGTGGAGTGGAATGAAGTGGAAATTAATGGAATGGAGTGGAGAGAAGTTGAATGGAGTGTAGGAGAGTGGGTTGGAATGGAAAGGAGTGGAGTTGAGTGGAGTGAAGTAGACTGGAATATAATGGAATGGAATGGAATGGAGTGGAGTGAAACTGAGTGTAGTGAGGTGGAATGGAGAGGAATAGAATGGAGTGGAATGAAATGGAGTGGAGTGGAGTCGAGTGGACTGGAGTGGAGTGGAATGGAATGGAGTAGAGTGGAAGGAAGGGGAATGGAATTCAGTGGAATGTTGCGGAGCTTAATGGAATGGAATGGAATGGAGTGGAATGGAGTGGAACGGAATGGAGTGAAATGGAGTGGAATGTAGTAGAACGGAGTGGAGTACAGAAGAATGGAGTGGAATGGACTAGAATGTAGTGGAATAGAATTTGATGGAATGGAATGGAATAGAGTGGAGTGGAATGGACTGGAATGGATTGGAATGGAAGGGAACGGAGAGGAACGGAATGTAATGGAGAGGAATTGAATGGAATGAACTGGAGAGGAGTGGAGTGGAATGGACTGGAATGTACAGGAATAGAATTTGACGGAATGAAATAGAATGGAGAGGAGTGGAATGGACTGGAATGGAGTGGAATGGAAGGGAACAGAGAGGAACGGAATGTAATGGAGAGGAATTGAATGGAATGAACTGGAGTGGAGTGGAGTGAAATGGAGTGGAGTGGAGTGGAATGGAGTGGAAAAAAGTGGAGTAGAGTGGAATGGAATGGAATGGAATGGAATGGAGTGGAAAAAAGTGGAGTAGAGTGGAATGGAATGGAATGGAATGGAATGGAGTGGAGTGGAATGGAGTTGAGGGGAGTGGAATGGAGTGTAATGGAATGAAAAGGAATGGAGTGGAGTGGAATGGAGAGGAGTGGAAAGGAGTATAGTGGAATGTAATGGAATGGAGTGGAATGGAATGGAGTGGAATGGAAGGAAATGGAATGGAATGGCGTGGAATGGAATGGAAATGGAATGGGATGAAATGGAATGGAGTGGAGTCGAGTGGAATGCAGTGGAGTGGAGTGGAATGGAGTGGAGGGGAGTGGAATGGCATGGAATGGCATGGAGTGGATTGGAATGCAGTGGAGTGAAATTGAGGGGAGTGCAGTGGATAGCAATGGAATGTGGTGGAGTGGAGTGAAGTGGAGTGGAGTGGAATGAAATGGAATGTAATGAAATGGAGAGGAGTGGAATGGAGTGGAGTGGAGTGGAGAGGAATGGACTGCAGTGATAAGAAATGGAGTGGAGTGTAATGGAGTGGTGTGGAGTGGAGTGGAATGGAGAGGAATGGAATGGAGTGTAATGAAATGGAATAGAGTGGAGTGGAGAGGAGTGGAGTGGAATAGAATGGAATGGAATGGAGTGGAGTGTAATCGACTAGAATGAAGTGGAATGGAATGGAATGGCATGAAATGGAGTGGAGTGGATTTGAAAGGAGAGGAGGGGAGTGGAAAGGAGTGGAATGTAATTTAATGGAGTGGAGTGGAATGGAGTGGAGATGAAAGGAGAAGATTGGAATCGAATGGAATGGAGTGGAGTGGAGTAGAATGGAATGGAATGGAATAGAACGGAATGGAATGGAGTGGAATGGAGTGGAATGGAGTGGAATGAAGTGGAGTGCAATGGAGTGGAGGAGAGTGGCATGGAATGGAATGGAGTGGAGTTGATTGTGTTGGAGTGCAGTAGACTGAAATGAAATGGAGTGGAATGGAATGAAGTGGAGTGAAACTGAGTTTGGTGGGGTGGAATAGAAATGAATGGAATGGAGTGGAGTTAACGGGATTGGAGTGGAATGGAATGGAGTATAGTGGAAAGGAATTGAGTGCAATGAAATCGGATGGAATGGAGTGGATTAGGGGGTAGAGGTTTGGAGTAGAGTGGAATGGAATAGAAAGGAGTTGAATGGAATGGAATGGAGTGGAATGGAAAGGAATGGAATGAAATGGAATGGAGTGGATTGGATTGAAATGGATTGGAGTGGAGTGGAATGGAGTGGAGTGGAATGGAATGGAATGGAATGGAATGGAATGGAATGGAATGGAATAGAATGGAATGTAGTGGGTTGGAATGCAGTGAAGTGGAATGGAGTGGAGTGGAGTGCAGTGGAGAGCAATGGAATGAGGTGGAGTGCGGTTGAGTAGAGTTTAATGGAATGAAATTGAATGGAATAGAATGGAGTGGAGTGGAACGGAGTGGAGTGGAGTGGAAAGGAGTGGAATGTAACGGAATTTAATGGAGTGGAATGGAGTGGTGACAAATGGAGTAGAGTGGAATGGAATGCATTGGAGTCTAATGGAACAGAATGAAATGGAGTGGAGTGCAATGTAGTGGAGTGAAATGGAGTGGAGTGGAGTGGGTTGGAATGGAATTTAGTGGAGTTGAGAGGAGTGGAGCAGACAGGAATGAAATGGAATGGAATCTAATGGAGTGGTGTGAAACGGAGTGTAGTGCGCTGGAATGGAGAGGAATGGAATGGAGTGGAATGAAATGGAGCAGAGTGGATTGGACTGGAGTGGAGTGGAATGGAATGCAGTAGAGTGTAATGTAGTGGAGTGAAATGAATTGGAGTGTTGAGGAGCTTAATGGAATGGAATGGAGTGGAGTGGAATGGAGTGGAATAAAGTGGAACGAAATGTGGTGAAATGGATTGGAATGGAGTAAAATGGAGTGGAGTATAGTAGAATGGAGTGAAGTGGACGAGAATGTCGTGAAATGGAATTTAATCGAATGGAATGGAATTTAATGGAGTGGAGCGGAATGCACTGGTATGTAGTGTAATGGAAAAGAATGGAGTGGAATGGAATGGAATGGAGTGGAATGGAATTGAATGGAGTGGAGTGGGGTGGAGTGGAAAGGAGTGGAGTGGAGTGGAATGGAGTGGAAAAAAGTGGAGTGTAGTGGTATGAAATGGAATTGAATGGAGTGGAGTGGAGTGGAATGGAGTGGAGTGAAGTGGAATGGAATGTAATTGAATGAAATGGAAAGGAGTGGAGTGTAATGGAGATTAGGGCAATGGAGTATATTGGAATGGAATGGAATGGAGTGGATTGGAATGGAACGAAATGAAATGGAATGGAATGGAGTGGAATGGAATGGAATGAAGAGGAGTGGAAGGGAATGAAGTGGAGTGGAATGGAATGGAATGAAGAGGAGTGGAAGGGAATGAAGTGGAGTGGAATGGAATGGAATGGATTGGTGTGGGTTGGAATGCAGTGGAGTGGAATTTAGTGCAGTGGAGTGCAGTGGAGAACAGTGGAATGCGGTGGAGTGGAGTGGAGTGCAATGAAATGTAATGTAATGGAATGGCGTGGTGAGGATGGAGTGGAGTGGAGTGGGTTGGAATGGAATGGAGTGGAGTTGATTGGCATGGAGTAGACTGGAAAGAAATGGAATGGAATGGAATGGAGTGGAGTGAAACGGAGTGTAGTGGGGTGGAATGCAGAGGAATGGAAAGGAGTGGAATGAAATGGAGGGGAGTCGAGTGGACTGGAGTGGAGTGGAATGGAATGGAGTAGATTGGAATGGAGTAGAATGGAATGGAGTGGAGTGCTGTGGAGCTTAATGGAATGGAGTGGCATGGAGTGGAATGGAATGGAGTGAAGTGGAGTGGAGTGGAGTAGAATGGAGTGGAATACAGAAGGATGGAGTGGAATGGACTGGAATGTAGTGCAATGGAATTTGATGGAATGGAATGGAATGGAATGGAGTGGAGTTCAATGGACTGGAATGGAGTGGTATGGAATGGAACGGAGTGTAATGGAATGGCATGGAGTGGAATGGAATGGAATGCAGTGGAGCGGAGTGGTGTATAATGGGGTGGATTGGAGTGGAATGGAGTGGAAAGAAGTGGAGTGGAGTGGAATGGAATAGAATGGAATAGAGAGGAGTTGAGTAAAATAGAGTTACGTGGAGTGGAATGCAGTGAAATGGAATGAAATGGAATAGAGTGGAGTGAAATGGAGAGGAGTGGATTGGAGTATAGTGGAATGGAATGGAATGGAGTGAAATGGAATGGAATGGAATGAAACGAAAGGGAGTGGAGTGGAGTGGAATGGAGTGGAGTGGAGTGGAAAAGAGTGGAAAGGAGTGGGTTGGAAGGCAGTGGAGTGGAATGGAGTGGAGTGGAGTCAAGTGGAGAGCAATGGAATGTGGTGGAGTGTAGTGGAGTGGTGAGGAGAGGAATGGAATGGAATGGAATGGAGTGGAGTGGAATGGAAGGGAGTAGAGTGTAATGGAGTGGAATGAAATGGAGTGGAGTGTTGTGGACCTTAATGGAATGGAATGGAGTGGAATAGAGTGGAACGGAATGTGCTGAAATGGATTGGAATGGAGTGGAATGGAGTGTAGTATAGTAGAATGGAGTGAAATGGACGAGAATGTTGTGGAATGGAATTTAATCGAATTTAATGGAATTTAATGGAGTGGAGCGGAACGGACTTGTATATAGTGGAATGGACTGGAATGGAGTGGAATGGAATGGAATGGAGTGGAGTGGAATTGAATGTACTGGAGTGGAGTGGAGTGGAAAGGAGTGGAGTGGAGTGGAATGGAGTGGAATAAAGTGGAGTGGAGTGGTATGAAATGGAATTCAATGGAGTGGAGTGGAATGGAGTGGAGTGAAGTGGAATGGAGTGTATTGGAATGAAATGGAAAGGAGTGGAATGTAATGGAGATTACAGCAATGGAGTATAGTGGAATGGAATGGAATGGAGTGGATCAGAATGGAATGAAAAGAAATGGAATTGAGTGGAGTGGAATGGAATGGAATGAAGTGGAGTGGAATGGAATGGAGTGGAGTGGAGAGGAATGGAACGGAATGGAGTAGGTTGGAATGCAGTGGAGTGGAATTTAGTGCAGTGGAGTGCACTGGAGGACAACAGAATGTGGTGGAGTGGAGTGGAGTGCAATGACATGGAATGTAATGGAAAGGCGTGGTGAGGAATAGAGTGGCATGGAGTGGAGTGGGTTGGAAAGGAATGGAGTGGAGTTGAGTGGAGTGGAGTAGACTGGAATGAAATGGAATGGAATAGAATGGAGTGGAGTGAAACGGAGTGTAACGGGGTGGAAAGGAGAGGAATGGAATGGAGTGGAATGAAATGGAGAGGAGTCGAGTGGACTGGAGTGGAGTGGAATGGAGTGGAGTACCTTGGAATGGAGTGGAATGGAATGGAGTGGAGTGCTGTGGAGCTTAATGGAATGGAAAGGGATGGAGTGGAATGGAGTGTAACGGAATGGAGTGAAGTGGAGTGGAATGGAGTAGAATGGAGTGGAGTACAGAAGAATGGAGTGGAATGGACTGGAATATGGTGAAACGGAATTTGGTGGAATGGAATGGAATGGAATGGAATGGAGTGGAGTTTAATGGAATGGAATGGAGTGGTATGGAATGGAACGGAGTGTAATGGAATGGAATGGGGTGGAATGGAATGGAATGTAGTGGAGTGGAGTGGTGTCTAATGGAGTGGATTGAAGTGTAATGTAGTGGAAAGAAGTGGAATGGAGTGGAATGGAATAGAATGGAATAGAATGGAATAGAGCGGAGTTGAGTAAAATAGAGTGAAGTGGAGTGGAATGCAGTGTAATGGAATGAAATGGAATGGAGTGGAGTGGAATGGAGAGGAGTGGCATTGAGTATGGTGGAATGGAATGAAATGGAGTGAAATGGAATGGAATGGAATGAAATGGAGTAGAGTGGACTGGAATGGAGTGGAGTGGACTGGAATGGAGTGGGTTGGAATGCAGTGGAGTGGAATGGAGTGGAGTGGAGTGCAGTGGGGAAGAATGGAATGTGGTGGAGTATAGTGGAGTGTTGTGGAGAGGAATGAAATGGAATGGAATGGAATGGAGTTGAGTGGAATGGAGAGGAATGGAACGGAGTGGAATGAAATGGAGTGGATTGGAGTAGAGTGCAGTGCAATGGAATGGAACGGAATGGATAGAAGTGGAGTGGAAAGCACTAGAATGGAGTTGAATGGAATGTAAAGGAGTGGAATGGAATGGAATGGAATGAAATGGAATGGAACGGAGTGGAGTGAAACTGAGGGTAGTGGGGTGGAATGGAGATGAATGGAATGGAGTGGAATGGAATGGACTGAAGTGGAGTGGACTGGAGTGGAATGGAATGGAAAAGAGTGGAATGGAGTTGATTGGAATGAAATGGAATGGAATGGAGTGGAACTGAGAGGAGTGGATAGAAGTGGAGTGGAATGGAACGTCATGGAGTGGAGTGGAGTGCAATGGAGTGGATTAGAGTGGAAAGGAGTGGAATGGAATGGAATGAAGTGGAGTGGAGTGGATTGGAGTGGAATGGAATGGAATGTCATGCAGTGGAGTGGAGTTGAATGCAATGGAGTGGAGTGGAATGAATTGGAATGGAATGGAGTGGAATTGAGTGGAGTGGAATGGAATGGAATGGAGTGGAGTGGAATGCAATGGCATGGAATGGAGAGCAGAGGAGTGCAGCAGAGTGTACTGGAATGGAGTGTAGTGGACAGGAATGGATTGAAATGGAATGGAAAGGATTGGAATGTAATGAAATGGAATGGAATGGAATGAAGAGGACTGGAGTGGAGTGGAATGGAGTGGAAAGTAGTGGAATGGAATGGAATCAATTGGAATGGAATCGAACAGAATGGAATGGAGTTTAATGAAATGGAATGTAATGGAAAGGATTAAAGTGCAGCGGAATTGCTTGCAATGCAATGCAATGGAAGGGATCGAAGTGGAATTTACTAGAGGGGAACGGAGTGTTACATAGTGGAATGGAGTGGAGTGGATTGGAGTGGTATGGAGTGGAGTTCAGTGGAATGTAGTGGAGTGGAGTGGAATGGAATGTAGTGGTGTGGAGAGGAATGGAATGTAGTGGTGTGGAATGGAATGGAATGGAATGGAGTGGAATGGAATGGAAAGAAATGGAGTGGAAGGGAATGGAATGGAGTGGAAGGGAGTGGAATGGAAGGTACTGGAGTAGAGTGGAGTCGAATGGAATGGAAAGGAGTGGAGAGGAATGGAGTGGAATGGAGTGGACTGGAGTGGAGATTAGTGGAATGCAGCAGAATTGCTTGCAGTGCAATGCAATGGAAGGGATCAGAGTGGAATTTAGTAGACGGGAACAGAGTAGTACGGAGTGGAATGGAGTGGAGTGGATTTGAGAGGTATGGAGTGGAGTGCAGTGGAATGTAGTGGAGTGGAGTGGAATGGAATGTAGTGGTGTGTAGTGGAATGGAATGTAGTGGTGTGGAGTGGAATGGAATGGAATGGAGTGAAATGGAATGGAAAGAAATGGAGTGGAAGGGAATGGAGTGGAGTGGAAGGGAGTGGAATGGAAGGGAGTGGAGTAGAGTGGAGTCGAATGGAATGGAATGGAGTGGAAAGGAATGCAGTGGAGTGGAATGGAGTGGAATGGAGTGGAGTGGAGTGGAGTTTAGTGGAATGTAATGGAACAGAAAGGAGAGGAATGGAATGGAATGAAGTGGAGTAGAATGGAATGGAATGGAATGGAATGGATTTGAGTGAAGTGGAGTGGAATGGAGTGGAGTGGAATGGAGTGGAGTGGAATGAAGTGGAGTGTACTGGAATGGAGTGGAGTGGAATGGAATGCAGTTTAATGGAATGGAATGGAATGGAATGCAGTAAAGTGGAGTGGAGTGGAGTGATCTGGAATGGAGTGGACTGGAACGGAATGGAATGGAGTGGTATGGAATGGGAAGGAATGGAGTGGAAGGGAACGGAGTGCAGTCGAATGGTGTGGGATGTAAGGGAGTGGAGTGGAGTGGAGTCTAATGGAATGGAATGGAGTGGAGTGGAACGGAGTGGAATGTAATGGAGTGGAATGGAGTGTAGTGGAGTGGTGTTTAGTGAAATGGAGTGGAGTGGAAAGGAGAGGAGTGGAATGGAATGGAATGGAGTAGAATGAAATGGAACGGAATGGATTTGAGTGGAACGAAGTGGAATGGAATGGACTGTAATGGAGTGGAGTGGACTGGAACGGAGTGGATTGGAATGGAATCGATTTTAATGGGATGGAAAGTAATGGAATGCAGTAGATTGGAGTGGAATGGAGTGGAGTGGACTGGAACGGAGTGTAGTGTAGTGGAATGCCGTGTAATGGATTGGGATGGAGTGGAGTGGAGTGGAATGGAATGGAGAGGAGTGGAGTGGAATGTAGTGGAGTGGAATGGAGTGGAATGGAGTGGAGTGGAATGGAATGCAGTGGAGTGGAATGCAGTGGAGTGAAGTGGAAAGGATTGAAATGGAGTAGTGTGGAAAGAAATTGAGTGGAGTGGAGTGAAGTGGAGTGGAAAAGAATGGTCTGGAATTGAATGGAATGGAATAAAATGAAATGGAATTTAATGGAATGCTAAGGAATGCAACTGAATAGAAAGCAAGAGAATGGAAAGTGACATGTAATGTGAGCTGAGATTGTGCCACTGCACTCCAGTCTGGGTGAGACAATTATACTCTTTCGAAGAAAAGGAATGGAATGCAATGTTGTGAAATGGAATGGAATGGAGAGAAGTGGAGTGGAGTGCAGTGGAGTGGACTGGAATGGAGTAGAATGCAATGGGATGGAGTGGAATGGAATGGAGTGGAGTGCAGTGGAAGGGAGGGATATAGTGTTTAATGGAATGTGATGGAATGGAATGCAATGGGATGGTGAAAAGAAATGTGAGATGAGATTGTGCCACTGTAATACAACGTTCTAACAGAGCGAGATCCTGTGGAAAGAAAGGAACGGAATGGAATAGAGTGAAAATCAAAGGAATGGAGTGGAGTGGAGTGGAGTGGAGTGGTGTTGAATGAAATGGATTAGAGTTGAAAGGAATGGAATAGTACGGACTGGATTGTAGTGGAGTAGAGTGGAGTAGATTGCAGTGGAGTGGAGTGGAATGAAGTGGAATGGAATGGAATGTAGTGGAATGGAATTTAATGGAATGAAACGGAATGGAACGAAGTGGAGTGGAATGGACTAGAATGGAGTGGAATGGAATGGAATGGAGTGGAATGTAATAGAACGTAGTGGAGTGGAGTGGAGTGGAATGGATTGGAGTGGAGTGGAAGGGAGTGGAAAGGAGTGGAGTGGAGTGGAATGGAATGGAACGGATTGGAGTGGAGTGGAGTGGAATGGAATGGAGTGGAGTGGAGTGGAATGGAGTGTAATGGAATAAAATGGATTGGAGTGGAGTGGAAGGGACAGGAGTGGAATGAGTATAGTGGAATGGAATTGAATGGAGTGGAATGGAATGGAAGGGAATGAAATGGAATGGAGTGGAGTGGAGTAGAATGGAGTGGATTGGAATGGAATGCACTGTTTTAGGAGTGAAATACAATGGAACAGAGTGGGTTGGAATTCAGTGGAGTGGAATGGAGTGGAGTGGAGTGCAGCGGAGAACAATGGAACGGAGTGGAGTGGATTGGAGTGGAGTGGAGTGGAATGGAGAGGAATGAATGGAGTGGAAAGAAATGGATTGGAGTGGAGTGGAGAGGAGTGGAATGAAATGGAATGGACTGGGGTGGAGTGGAATGCCCTGTAATGGAGGGGAATGGAATGGAATGGAGTGGAATGGAGTGGAGTGGAGTGGAATGGAGTGGAGTGGAGTGGAATGGAAAGGAGTATAGTGGAATGGATTCAAATGCAATGTAATGGAATGGAATGGAGTGGAATGGAGAGGAGTGGAAAGGTGTAGAGTGGAAAGGAGTGGAATGGAATGGAATGGAATGAAGTGGAGTGGATTGGAGTGGAGAGTATTGAGTGGAATGGAGTGTAATGGAGTGGAATGGAGTGGAATGGAGGGTAGTGGATTGGAGTGGAAAGGAGTATAGTGGAATGTTGTCAAATGGAATGAAATGGAATGGAATGGAGTGGAATGGAGAGGAGTGGAAAGGTGTAGAGTGGAAAGGAATGGAATGGAATGGAATGGAATGAAGTGGAGTGGATTGGAGTGGAGTGTATTGGACTGGAGTGGAATGGAGTGGAAGAGTGGAATGGAATGGTGTAGAGTGGCATGGAGTGGAACGGAGTGGAGTGGAGTGGAATGGAATGGAGAGTAATGGATTGGAATTGAATGGTGTGGAATTGAGTGGAGTGGAGTGGATGGAATGTAATGAAACGGAATTCAGTGGAATGGAATTCAATGGAGTGGAATGGAATGCAATGACATGGAATGGAGTGGAGAGAAGTGCAGTGGACTGGGTTGGAGTAAAATGGCGAGGAGAGGCGTGGAATGGAACGGAATCAAATGAATTGGAATAGTATGGAATGGAATGGAGTTTACTGGAATGTAATGTAATGGAAAGGCATATAGTGCAGCGGAATTGCATTCAGTGGAATGCAATTGAATGAAGTGGAGTGGAGTTTACTTGACTGGAATGGAGTTGTAAGGAGTGGAAAGGAGTGGAGTGGATTGGAGTAGATTGTAGTGGAGTGCAGTGGAACTGAGTGGCGTGGATTGGATTGAATGTAGTGGTGTGGAGTGAAATAGAATGGAATGGAGTGGAATAGAATTGAAAGGAATGGAGTGGAAGGGAATGGAGTGGAGTGGAATGGAGTGGAATGGAAGAGAGTGCATTGAAGTGGAGTCGAATTGTATAGAGTGGAGTGGGGTGGAATGGACTGGAATGGAATGGAGTTGAATAGAGTTGAGTGGAGTGTAGTTTAGTGGAATGGAATATTATGGAAAACAGAGGAGTGGAATGGAATGAAGTGTAGTATAATGGAATGGAATGGAATGGAATGGATTGGAGTGGAATGGAGTGGAATGGAATGGAACGGATTGGAGTGGAGTGGAATGGAGTGGAGTGGAGTGGAATGGAGTGTAATGGAAGAAAATGGATTGGAGTGGAGTGGAGGGGAGTGCAGTGGGCTGGAATGGAGTAGAGTGGAATGAAAAGAAATGGAGGGGAATGGAATGGAAAGGAATGGAGTGGAAGGGAATGGCGTGGAGTGGAATGGAGTGGGATGGTATGGAGTGGAGTGGAGTCGAATGGAATGGGATGGAGTGGAGAGGAATGGAGTGGAATGCAATGGAGTGGAATGGAGTGGAGTGGAGTTTGGAGAAATGGAATTGTATGGAAAGGAGAGGAGTGAAATGGAATGGTGTGTAGTAGAATTGAGTGGAATGGAATGGAATAGATTTGAGTGGAGTGGAGTGGAATGGAGTGGAGTGGACTGGAATGGAGGGGAGTGGAATGGAATGGATTTAAATGGAATGGAATGGAATGGAATGCAGTAGAGTGGAGTGTAGTGGAGTGGGCTGGAATGGAGTGGAGTGGAATGGAATGGAATGGAGTGGAAGGGAATGGAGTGTTGTGGAATTGATTGGGTTGGAATGAAGTGGAGTGGAGTGGAGTCGAATGGAATGGAATGTAATGGAGTGGAATGGAGTGGAAAGGAATGGAGTGGAATGTAGTGGAATGGAGATTAGTGGAATGGAATGGAACTGAAAGGAAAGGAGTGGAATGGAATGGAGTGGAGTAGAATACAATGGAATGGAATTGAAAGGAGAGGAGTGGAATGGAATGGAGTGGAGTAGAATAGAATGGAATGGAATGGATTTGAGGGGAGTGGAGTGGAATGGAGTGGAATGGAGTGGAGTGGACTAGAATGGAGTGGAGTGGAATGCAATGGAGTTTAATGGAATGGAATGGAATGCAGTAGAGTGGAGTGGAATGGAGTGGAGTGGACTGGAATTGATTGGAGTGAAATGGAAAGGAGTTTAATGGAATGGAATGGAATGGAAAGGATTGGAACGCAGGAGAGTGGAGTGGAATGGAGTGAAGTGGAGTGGAATGTAGAGTGCAATGGAAAGGAATTGAATGGAGTGGAGTGGAGTGGAATGGAGTGGATTGGAATCGAGTGGAATGGAATGGAGTTGAGAGAAATGAAGTGGAATGGAACAAAATGGAATGGAATCGAATGCAGTGCAGTGGAGAGGAGTGGAATGGAGTGGAGTGGAATGTAATGGAATGTAGTGGTGGTCATTGGAGTGGAATAGAATGGAATGGAGTGGGGTTGACTGTAATGGACTGGAATGGAGTGGCAAGAAAAGGAGTGGAATGCAATGGAATGGAATGTAGTGGAGTGTAATCGAATGGAGTTGAATGTAATGTAATGTAATGTTATGGAATGGAATGGATTGGAATGGAATGGAATGGAATGGAATGGAATTCAGTGCATAGGATTGGAGTGGAGTGGAGTGGAGTGGAATGGAGTGCAATGGAGTACAATGGAATGGAGTGGAGAGCAGTGGAATGGAATGGAATGGACAGGAATGGAATGGAATGGAATGGATTAATGGAATGGAATGGATTAATGGAATGGAATGGAGTGGAGTGGAGTGCAGTGGAGAGGAATGGAATGGAATTCAGTGGAAGGGGAATGGAGAGTAATGGAATGGAGTGGAATGAAGTGTAATCGAGTGGTGTGGAATGCATTGCAGTGGAGTGGAGTGGAGTGGATTGGAGTGGAGTGGATTGGAGTGCAGTGGGACGGATTGGAATGCAGTGCAAGTTTGTATTGTGCTACTGGGGTTCCGTATGAGTGAGAGAGTGAGATACTCTCGAAAGAGAGGAATGGAATGCGATGTAATGGAATGGAGTGATCTGGAATGGACTAGAGTGCAGTGGAGTGAAGTGTAGTGGAGTGGAATGGAGAGGGATAGAATGGGATGGAATGGAAAGGAGTGAAGTGGAGTTGAGTGGGGTGGAGTGGAGTGCAATGGAATGGAGTGGAAAGGAAAGGGATGGAGTGGAATGGGGTGGAGTGCCGTGGAATGGAGAGGAGTGGAATGGAGTGGAATGGAATCAGATGTAACAGAATATAGTGGAGTGGAGTGGAGTGGAAAACAGTGGTTTGGAATTGAATGGAATTTATTTGGAATGAAATGGAATGGAATGCAATGGAATGGAATGGAATGCAATGTAATGCAATGGAACGGAATGGAATGGCATGTAAAGCAATGCAATGGAATAGAATTTAATGAAATGGAAAGTGACATATAATGTGAGCTGAGATTGTGCCACTTCACTCCAGCCTGGGTGACACAGTGATATCCTATCCAAGGAAAGGAATGGAATGCAATGGAGTGAAACGGAATGGAATGGAATGCAATTGAATGGAGTGGAGTGGAGTGGAATGCAGTGGAGTGGATTGGAATGGAGTGGAATGGAATGGCATGGAGTGGAATGGAATGGAGTGGAGTGCAGTGGAGTGGAGTGAAATAGTATTGAATGGAATGGGATGGAATGGAATGCAATGGAATGGTGAAAAGAAATATGAGCTGAGATTGCGCCACTGCACTTCAACTTTTATGACAGAGTAAGATCCTGTGGAAAGAAAGGAATGGAATGCAACGGATTGAACATGAAAAGAATGGAGTTTAGTGGAGTGGAGTGGAGTGGAATGGAATGGAATGGAGTGGAGAGGAGTGGAATGGATTGGAATGGAATGGAGTGGAATTCAGTGGAGTGGAGAGGAGTGGGTGGAATGGAATGAAATGGAATGCATTGGAGTGGAATGGAATGGAGTGGAGTGGAATGTAAAGGCATTTCTTGGAGTGGAGAGTAGTGCAGTGGAGTGTAGTGGAATGTAGTGTAGTGGACTGGAATGGATTGAAACGGAATGGAAAGGAGTGGAATGGAATGGAATGGAATGGAGTGGAGTGGAGTGGAACGGAATGGATTGGAGTGGAGTGGAAAGGAGTGGGGAGGCTTCGAATGGAAGTGAATCAAATGGAATGGAATCGAATGGAATGGAATGGAGTTTAATGGAATGGAATGGAATGAAAATAGAAGAGTGCAGCGGAATTCCATGCAGTGGAATGCAATGGAATGGAGTGGACTGGAGTTTAGTAGACTTGAATGGAGTGGTGTGGAGTGGAAAGGAGTGGAGTGGATAGGAGTGGAATGGAGTGCAATGCAGTGGAATGGAGTGGCGTGGATTGGAATGGAATGTAGTAGTGTGGGTTGGAATGGAATGGAATGGAGTCGAATGGATTGGAAGGGAATGGATTAGAGTGGAATGGAGTGGAATGGAATGGAGTGGAGTGGAGTCGAATGGAATGGAATGGAGAGGAGGGGAATGGAGTGGAATGTTATGGGGTGGAATGGAGTGAAGTGGAGTAGAGTTTAGTGGAATGGAATGGTATGGAAAGGAGATGAGTGGAATGGAATGGAGTGTAGTAGAATTGAATGGAATGGCATGGAATGGATTTGAGTGGAGTGGAGTGGAATGGAGCAGAGTGGAATGGAGTAGAGTGGACTGGAATGGAGAGGAGTGGAATGGAATGGAGTTTAATAGAATGGAATAGAATGGAATGCAGTAGAATGGAGTGGAGTGGAAAGGAAAGGATTGGAATGGAATGGCATGGAATGTAGTGGAATGTAATCGAACGGAGTTGACTGGAATGGAATGGAATGGATTGGAATGGAGTGGACTGGAATGGAATGGAATAGATTGGAGTGGAGCTGATTGCAGCAGAATGGAGTGGAGTGGAGTGAAGTGGACTGGAGTGGAATGGAGTGGAATGGAGTGCAATCGAATGGAGTGGAGTGGAGTGGAATGGAATGGATTAGACAGGAATGGAATGGAATGTATTAATGAAATGGAGTGGAGTGCAGTGGAGTGCAGTGGAGAGGAATGGAATGGAAGGGTGTGGAATAGAATGGAATGGAGTGGAGTGGCGTGGAGTGGAGTGGCGTAGAGTGGAGTGGTGTGGACTGGTGTGGAATGTAGTGGTGTGGAATGTAGTGCTGTGGAATGGAATTGATTGGAGTTGAAAGGAATGTAATGGTAAGGAATTGTTTAGAGTGGAGTGGAGTGGAGTGCGGTGGAGTGGACTGGAATGGAGTGGAATGGAATGGAATGGAGTGGAATGGAATGAAATGGAGTGTAAAGGAATATAGTGGAATGGAATGGTATAGAGTGAAATGGAATGGAATGGAATGGAGGAGATTGGAGTGGAATGGAGTAGAGTGGAGTGCAGTGGAGTGGAATTGACTGGAATGGTGTGAAATGGAATGGAATGGAGTAGAATGAACAGGAATGGAGTGGAACTGAAAGGATTGGAGTGGAATGGAAGGGAATGGAGTGGAATGGCATGGAATGGCATGGAATGGAGTGGAGTGAACTAGAATGGAATTTAATGGTATGGAATGGAGTGGAGTGGAGCGAAATAGAGTGGATTGGACTGGAAAGGAGTGGAATGGAATTGAGTGGAATGCAGTGGAGTGGAGTGAAATAATATTGAATGGAATGGGATGGAATGGAATACAAATGGATGGTGAAAAGAAATGTGAGCTGAGATTGTGCCACTGAACTCCAGCTTTTGTGACAGAGTGTGATCCTGAGGAAAGAAAGGATTGGAATGGAATGGAGTGGAATGGAGTGGAGTAGAGTGGAGTGGAGTGGAGTGCAGTGGAGTGGAGTGGAGTTGTGTGGAATGTAGTGGTGTGGAATGGAATGGATTGAATTTGAATTGAATGGAATGGTATCGAATGGATTAGGGTGGAGTGGAGTGGAGTGCAGTGGAGTGGACTGGAATGGAGTGGAATGGAATGGAATGGTGTGGAAAGGAATGAAATGGAAGGGAATGGAGTATAGTGGAAAGGAATGGTAAGGAGTGAAATGGAATGGAGGGGAATGGAGGGGATTGGAGTGGAATGGAGAAGAGTGGAGTGCACTGAAGTGGAATCAACTGGAGCGGTGTGAAATGGAATGGAAGGGAATGGAGTGGAATGGAGTGAAATGAACACAAAAGGAGTGGAATGGAAATGATTGGAGTGGAATGGAATGGATGTGATTGGAATGGAACGGATTGGTATGGAATGGAGTTTGTGGAGTAGAATGGAATGGAATGGCATGGAATGGAGTGGAGTGGAGTGGAATAGAGTTGATTGGAGTGGAAAGGACTGGAATGGAATGGAATGGAAAGGAATGGCGTGGATTGTAGTGGAATGGACTGTAATGGATTGGAATGAACTGGAGTGCAATGGAATGGAATGGAGTGGATTGGAGTGGAATGGAGTTGAGTGAATTGGAATGGAGTGGAGTGGAATGGAAAGGAATGCAGTGGAGTGGAATGGAGTGGAGTAAAGTGGAACGGATGGAAATGGAATAGCGTGGAATGAATTGGAGTGGAGTGGAGTGAAGTGGATTGCAACGGAATGGAGTGGAGTGGAATGGATTGGAATGGAATGCAGTAAAGAGTAATGCAGTGGAATGGAATGGAATGGTGTGGAGTGGAATGGAATGGAATAGATTTGAGTGGAGTGAAGTGGAATGGAGTGGCGTGGATTGGAATGGAGTGGAGTTTAATGAAATGGAGTTCAATGGAATGTAGTGGAATACAAAGCAGTAGAGTGGAGTGTAATGGAATGTAATGGAAAGGAATAGAGTGGAGTGTAGTGGAAGGGAGTGTAATGGACTGGAATGGAGTGGAGTGGAATGGAATGGATTGGAGTGGTGTGGAGTGGAATAGAGTGGGGTGGAATGGAACGGAGTAGAGTGGAATGGAATGGAATGCACTGGAGTGGAATGGAGTGAAGTGGAGTGGAACGGATGGAAATGGAATATTGTGGAATGAAATGGAGTGGAGTGGAGTGAAGTGGAGTGGAACTAAATGGAGTGGTGTGGAGTGCAGTGGAGTGGACTGCAATGGAGTGGAATGGAATGGAATGGAGTGGAAAGGAAGGAAATGGAGTGGAATGGAGTATAGTGGAATGGAATCTTAGGGAGTGAAATGGAATGGAGGGGATTGGAGTGGAATGGAGTAGAGTGTGCAGTGGAGTGGAATAGACTGGAGTGGTGTGAAATGGAATGGAATGGAATGGAATGGAGTGGAATGGAGGGAAATGAACACGAAAGGAGTGGAATGGAAATGATAGGAGTGGAATGGAATGGATTTGAGTGGAATGGAGTTTGTGGAGTAGAATGGAATGGAGTGGCATGGAATGGAGTGGAGTGGAGTGGAATAGAGTTGATTGGAGTGGAAAGGACTGGAATGGAATGGAATGGAAAGGAATGGGGTGGATTGTAGTGGAATGGACTGTAATGGATTGGAATGAACTGGAGTGCAAAGGAATGGAATCTAGTGGAGTGGAGTGGAATGGAGTTGAATGGAATGGAATGGAATGGAATAGAATGGTATGGATTGGAATGGAATGGAATGGAGTGGAGTACAGAGCAATGGAGTGGAATGGGATGGAAGGGAATGGAATGGAGAGGATAGGAGTGGAGGGGAGTGGAGTGGAGTGGAGAGGAATAGAATGGAGTGGAGTGGAATGGATTGGAATGGAATGGAATTGAGTGCAGTGGAATTGAACGGAATGGAGTGCTTTGGAATGGAGTGGACAGGAATTTTGTGGAAGGGAGTAGAGTGCAGTGGAGTGGCACGTAATGGAATTGAATGGAGTAGAGTGGAATGCAGGGGAGTGGAGTAGGGTGCAGTGGAGTGGAGTGGAATGGACTAGAGTTGAGAGGAATGGAATGAAGTGGATTGGAATGGATTGGAATGGAATGTAGTGGAGTGCAGTGGATTGGAACGGAATGGAGTGGAGTGGAGTGAAATGGACTGGAATGGAGTGGAATGGGTGTAGTGGAAAGGAGTGGAATGGAATGGAATGAAATTGCGTGAAATGCTGTGGAGTGGATTGGAGTGGATTGAAATGGAGTTCACTGGAGTGAAATGGCAAGGAATGGAGTGGACTGGAGTGGAGCGGAGTGGAATGGAGTGGAGTGGAATAGATGGAGTGGAATGGAACGGATTGGAATGCAATGGAATGGAGTGCAGTGGAATAGAATGGGATGGAGTGCAGTGGAATGCAGTTGAGCGAAGTGTAATGGAGTGGAATGGAATGGAGTGTTATTAAATGGAATGGAGTGGAGTGGAGTGAAATGGAGTGGAGTGGAAAGGATTGGAATGGAATGGAAAGGAGTGCAGTGGAATGGAATGGAATGGAGTGCAGTGGAGAGGAGTGGATGGGAATGCAGTGGAATGGAGAAGAGTGGAGTGGAATGGAATGTAACGGAGAGGAGTGGAGTGAAATGGATTAAAGTGCAATGCAATGGAATGGAGAACAGTGGAATGGAATGGAATGGAATGGAAAGAAGCAGAGTGAAGTGGAATGGGGAGGAGTGAAATACAGTGGAGTGGAGTGGAATGGAGTGGAATGGAACATAGTGCAATGGAATGGAGTGGATCGGAGGAAGTAGAGTGCAATGAAATGGAAAGGAATGAAATGGAGTTAAGTGGGATGGAATGGAGTGGAGTGGAATGGAATGCAGTGGAATGGAGTGGAGGGTACTGGAATGGGTTGGAGTGGAATGGGATGGAGTGGAATGGATTGCAATGGAAAGGAGTGGAGTCGATTGGAATGGAGTGGAGTGGATTGGAAAGGATTGGAATGGAAAGGAGTGGAATAGAATGGAATGGAATGGACTGAAATGAAATTTAGTTGAGTGGAATGAAGTAGAAGGGATTAGAATGGAGAGGAGTGGAGTGGAATGCAATGGAATGGATTGGAGTGTAGTGGAATGGAGTGGAGTGGAATGGATGGGAGTTCAGTGGAATGAAATGGTATGCAGTGGAGTGGAATGGTGTGCAGTGGAATGGAGTGGAATGGAGGAGAGTGGAATTAAATTGAATGGAGTGTAATGGAGGAGGGTTGAGTGGAATGGAATGGAGAGGAGTGGAATGGATTGCTATCGAAAGTAGTGTAATGTTGTGGAATGGAATGGAATGGAGTGGAGTGGAGTGGACTGAACTGGAGTGGAAAGGACTGGAATGGAGTGGAATGAAGTGTAGTGGAATGGAGTGGAAAGGAATGTAATGGAGTGGAGTGAAGTGGAATGGAGTGAAATGGATTTAAATGGACTGGAGTAGAGTGGAATGGAATGGAATCGAATGGAGCGCTGTGGAGATGAATAGAATGCTGTGCAACGAAGTGGAGAGGAGTGGAATAGAATGGAATGGAGTGGAATGGAATGGAGTGGAATGGAATAGAGGGGAGTGGAGTGGAGTGCAATGGAATGGAATAGAATGCAAAGGAGTGGAGTGGAGTGGAGTGGAGTAGAATGGAATGCAATGCAATGGAGTAGAGTTGAATGGAATAGATTGGAGTGAAATGGAATGTAGTGGAGTAGAGTGGAGTGGAGTGGATTGGAATGGAATGGAGTGGGATGGATAGGATTGGAATGGAATGGTGTGGAGTGTTGTGGAACAGAATGGAATGGAATAGAGTGGAATGGAGTGGACAGGAATGGAGTGGGATGGAAGGGAATGGAATGGAGTAGATTAAAATGTAATGGAGAGGAGAGGAGTGGAGTGGAATGGAATGGAATGGAGTGCAACCGAATGGAATGGAGTGGAGTGGAATGGAAAGAAGTTGAGTGGAGAGGAGTGGAGTGGTGAGGAATGGAGTGGAGTGGACTGGAATGGATTGGATTGAAATGGAATGGAGTGGAATGGAAAGGAATGGAATGGAGTGGAGTGGATTGGAATGGAGTAGAATGGGGTAGAGTGGAATGGAATGGAATAGAGTGGAATGGAAAGCAATGGAGTGAAGTGGACTGGAATGGAGTGTAATCAATTGCAGTGTACTGGAGAGGGGTGGAATGGACTGGAACAGAGTGGAGTGGAGTGGAATGGAGTAGAATGGAATGGAGTGGAATGGAGTACAATGGAATGGAAGGGAATAGAATGGAGCAGAGTGAAGTGGAATGGAATGGAGAGGAATGCAGTGGAGTGGACTGGAATTAAATGCAATGGAGTGGAGTGGAATGGAATGTACTGGAATGGAGTGGAGTGGATGGAATGGAATGCAGTGGAATGGATTGGAAAGGAATTTAAAAGAATGGAATGGAATGGAATGGAATGGAATTTTGGGGAGTGGAATGGAGTGGAATGGATTGCAATGGAGTTGATTGGAGTGGAAGGGAATGTAATGGAGTGGAGTAGAGTGGAATGGAGTGGAGTGGAATGGAGTGGAGTGGAGTGGAATGGAGTGGAGTGAAGTGGAATGGAATGGAGTGGACTGGAGTGGAATGGAGTGGTGTGGAGTGGAGTGGAGAGAAATGGAGTTTTCCGTAGTGGAATGGAATGGAAGGGACATGTTTGGAGTTGAGTGGAGGGGAGTGGAATGGAATAGAGTGCAGTGGAAAGTATTGGAGTGGAGTGGAGTGAGTGGAACAGAATGGAGCGGAATTAAATTGAGTGGTGTGGGGTGGAGTGGAGTGGAGTGCAGTGCAGTGGAATGGAATGGAATGGAGTGGAGTGGAATGGAACGGAGTGGAGTGGAATGGAACGGAGTGGAGTGGAATGGAATAGGGTTGAGTGGAGTGGTGTGGACTGGAATAGCGTGGAGTGGAATGGAATGCCATGTAATGAAATGGAGTTGAGTGGAGTGCAATGGAGTGGTGTGCAATGAAGTGGAATGCAATGAAGTGGATTGAAATGGAGTAAAGAGGAATGGAATGGAATGGAGTGGAATGGAAATGAATGGAATGGATTGGAGTGAAGTGAAGTAGAATGGAGTCGAATGGATTGAAATGGAGTGTAGTGAAGTGGAATGGAATGGAAAAGAATGGAGTGGAGTGGAGTGGAATGAAATAGAGTGGAATGGAATGGAGTGAAGTGGAATGGAATGGAATGGAGTGGAGTGGAACGGACCGCAATGCAATGGAGTGGAATGGAGTAGAGTGGAGTGGAAAGGAGTGCAGTGAAATGGAATGGAATGGAGTGGAGTGGAACGGAGTTAAATGGTATGGAGTGGAATGCAATGTAGTGGAGTGGTGTGGAGTGCAGTGGAATGGCAAGTAGTGGAGTGCTGTGAAGTGGAATAGAGTGGAATGGAATGGAGTAGTATTAAATGTTATGGAGCGGATTGGAGTGGAATGGAGCTGAAAGGAGTTCAGTGGATTGCAATAGATTATAATGGAAAGGTGTGTAATGCAGTGGAATAGAATAGAATGGAGAGGAGTGGAGTTTAGTGGAATGCATTGGATTGGAATGAAGCAGTATTAAATGGTGAGAAGTAGTGTGGAGTGGAGGGCAGTGGAATGGAGTGCTATGGTGTGGAGTGGAGTGGAGTGGAGTGGAATGCAGAGGAACAGAGTGGACTGGACAGGATTGGAGTGGACTCGAGTGGAATGGAGTGTAAAGGAGTCAAGTGGAGTGGAGTGGAATGGAAAGGAAAGAAGTGCAATGAAGTGGAGGGTAATGGAATGGAATGGGGTGGAGTGGAGTGGATTGGAGTGGATTAGCAAGGAGTGGAATGGAATGGAATTGAGAGGAATGGAATGGAGTGGAGTGGAGTGGAGAGAAATGGAAATGAATGGAGTGGAGTACAATGCAGTGGAATGGAACAGAAATGGATAGAAATGGAAAGCAGAGTGGAACGTGGAATGGAATGGAATGGAACGTGGAATGGATTGTGGAATAGACTGCAGAATGGAACGTGAAATGGAACGTGGAATGGATTGGAATGGAATGTGGAATGCAAGGGAATGGAATGTGGAATGGAATGTGGAATGGAAAGTGGAATGGAATGTGGAATGGAATGTGGAATGCAATGGAATGGATTGTGGAATGTAATGTGGAATAGAATGGAATGTGGAATGGAATGTGGAATTGAATGTGGAATGGAATGTGGAATTGAATGTAGAATGGAACGTGCAACGGAACATGGAATGGAATGGAAAGGAATGTGGAATGGAATGTGGAATGGTATGCAATGGAGTCTGGAATGTAACGTGGAATAGAATGGAAAGTGGAATGGAATGTGGAATGGAGTGGAATGGAATGTAGAATGGAATGTGGAATGGAATGTGGAATGTGATGGAATGCAATGGAATGGAATGGTATGTGGAATGAAATATGAAAAGGAATGTGGAATGGAATGTGGAATGGAACGCAAAGGAATGTAGCATGTAATGTGGAATGAAATGTGGAATGGAACGTGGAATGGAACATGGAATGGAATGGAATGGAACGGAATGGATTGTGGAATGGAATGTGGAATGCAAAGTGGAATGGAATGTAATGGAACGTGGAATTGGATGTAATGGAATGTTGAATGGAAAGTGGAATGAAGTGGAATGGAACTTGTAATAGAACATGGAAGGGAATGTGGAATGCACTGTGGAATGGAACATGAATTGGAATGTGCAATGGTATGTGTTAAAGTAAGTGGAATGGAAAGAAATGGAAAGTGGAGTGGAACGTGGAATGGAATGGAATGGAACATGGACTGGAATGTGCAACGGACTGTGCAACGGACCGTGAAATGGAAAGTGGAATGGATTGGAATGTAATGTGGAATGGAATGTGGAATGCAATGCAAGGCAATGTGGAATGGAATGTGGAATGCAATGGAATGGAATTTGGAATGCAAAGGAATGGAAAGTGGAATGGAACGTGGAACAGAATGTGGAATAGAAAGTGGACGGGAATGGAAAGAATGTTCAATGGAACGTGGAATGGAACTGAATGGAACGTAGAATGGAACTTGGAATGGAACGTGGAATGGAAAGTGGAATGTAATGTGGAATGCAGTGTTGAATTCAATGTGGAATGAAATGTGGAATGGAATAGAATGGAACGTGGAATGGAAGGTGGAAGCGAATTGAATGGAATGTGGAATGGAATGGAATGGAATAAAGAATGGAATGTGGAATGGAATGGAATGGAATGAATAATGGAATGTGGAATGGAATGGAATGTGGAAAGGAATGGAATGGAATGAATAATGGAATGTGGAATGGAATGGAATGGAATGTGGAATAGAATGGAATGGAACGTGTAATGGAACGTGTAATGGAATGTGGAATGGAATGTGGAATGGAACGTGGAATGGAACGTGGAATGGAATAGAATGGAATGTGGAATGGAATGTTTAATGAAATGTGGAATGAAATGTGGAGTGGAACGTGGAATGGAACGTGGAATGGAGTGGAATGGAACTTGGAATGGAAGGTGAAATGGAAGATGGAATGGAGCGTTGAATGGAATGGAATGGAAGGTTGAATGGAATGTGGAAAGGAATGTGGAATGGAATGGAATTGAATGTGGAATGGAATGGATTGGAAGGTTGAATGGAAAGTGTAATGGAATGCAATGGAAAGTGGAATGGAATGTGGAATGGAATGGAAAGGAATGCGGACGGGAATGTGGAATGGAATAGAGTGGAATGGAATGAGGAATGCAATGCAATGGAATGGAATGTGGAATGGAATGGAACGGAATATGGAATGGAGTGTGGAATGGAATGTGGAGTGGCACATGGAATTTAACGGAATGCAATGTGGAATGGAATGAAGAATGGAATGTGAAATGGAACGTGGAATGGAATGCAAAGAGGAATGGAACGTGGAATGGAATGAAATGGAACGTGGAATGGAACATGGAATGCAACATGCAAAGAAAAGCAGAATGCAAAGTGGAATTTAATGGAATGGAATGTGGAATGTGACCTATAATGGAATGGAATGGAACGTGGTACAGAATGTGGAATGGAACGTGGAATGGAATGTGCAATGGAATGTGGAATGGAAGGGAATGGAATGTGGAATGGAATGGATTGGAATGTGGTATGGAATAAATTGGAATGTAGAATGGAAAAGAATGGAAAGTGGAATGGAATGGAATGGAATGTTATGGAATGTGCAAAGGAAAGGAATGGAAAGTGGAATAGAATGGAATTGCATGGAATTTCGAATGGAAAGGAAAGGAATGTGGAATGGAATGCAATGGAAGGCAGAATGGAATGGAATGGAATGTGGAACGGAATGGAATGGAAAGGAAAGAATGTGGAATGGAACGGAATGGATTATGGAATGGAATGTGTAATGGAATGTGGAATGGAACGTGGAACGTAAAAGAATGGAAAGCAGAGTGGAACGTGGAATAGAATGGAATAGAACGTGGAATGGATTGTGGAATAGACTGTGGAATGGAACGCGAAATGAAATGTGGAGTGGATTGGAATGGAATGTGGAATGCAATGGAATGGAATGTGGAATGGAATGTGGAAAGGAAAGTGGAAAGGAACGTGGAATGGAATGGAATGGAACGCAATGGAATCTGGAACGGAATGTGGAATGGGATGTGGAATGGAACATAGAATGGAATGGTATGGAATGTGGAACTGAACATTAAATGGAACGTGAAATAGATTGTGGAATGGAATGTGCAATGAAAAGTGGAATGGAACGTGGAATGGAAAGGAATGGAAAGTGGAGTGGAACGTGGCATGGAATGGAATGGAACGTGGAAAGGATTGTGGAATGGACTGTGGAGTGGAACATGAAATGGAATGTGGAATGGATTGGAATGGAATGTGGAACGGAATGTGGAATTGAATGTGGAATGCAATGGAACGGAATGTGGAATGGAACTTTAATGGAATGGAATGGAATGTGGAATGGAAAGTGGAATGGAATGGAATGTGGAATGGAATGTGGAATGGAATGGAATGGAATGCCGAAAGAAATGTAATGGAGTGTGGAATGGAATGGAATGGAATGGAATGTGGAATGGAAAGGAATGGAATGTGGAATGGAAGGGAATGGAATGTGGAATTGAATTGAATGGAATGTGAAATGGAATGTGGAGTGGATTGTGGAATGGAATGGAATACAACGGAATGGAAAGTGGAATGGAATGTGTAATAGAATGGAATGGAATGCCGAATGAAATGGAATGGTGTGTGGAATGGAATGGATGGTGGAATGGAAAGGAATGGAATGTGGAATGGAATGGAACGGAATGGAATGTGGAATGGAATGGAATGTGGAATGGAATGTGGAATGGAATGAGGAATGGAATTTGGAATGGAATGGAATGGAATTCAATGGAATGGATTGTGGAATGGAATTTAGAATGGAATGGAATGGAATGCTGAAAGAAATGGAATGGAATGTGGAACAGAATAGAATGGAATTGAATGTGGAATGGAATATGGAATGGAGTAGAATGGAATGTGGAATGGAATGGAATGGAATTTGGAATGGACTGTGGAATGGAATGGAATGAAATGTGGAATGGAACGTGGAACGGAACGTGGATTGGGATGTGGAAAGGAACATGGAATGGAATGTGGAACGGAAAGTGGAAACGAACGTGGAATGGGACGTGGAATGGAACAGGGAATGGAATGTGGAAAGGAATGGAATGGAATGTGGAATGGACTGGAACAGAATATAATGGAATGTGAAATGGAATGGAATGGAAAGTGGATTTGAATGGAGTGGAATGTGGAAAGGAATGGAATGGAATGTGGAATGGAATGTGGAATAGAATGGAATGGAATAGAATGGAATGGAAAGTGGACTGGTATAGAATGGAAAGTGGAATGGAAGGGAATGATATGGAATGTGGAGTGGAATGGAATGGAATGGAATGTGGAATGGAATGGAATGATATGGAATGTGGAGTGGAATGGAATGGAATGGAATGTGGAATGGAATGGAATGGAATGTGGAATGGAGTGGAATGGAAAGTGGAATGTAATGGAGTGGAATGGAATGTGGAACGCAGTGGAATGGAATTCAATGGAATGTGCAATGAAATGGAAAGGAATAGGGAATGGAATGGAGTGGAATGTGGAATGGAATGAAATGCAAAGTGGAATGGAATGGAATGCAATGTGGAATGGAATGTGGAATTGAATGGGATGGAATGTGGAACGGAAAGTGAAATGGATTGGAATGGAACATGGAAAGGAACGTGGAATAGAACTTGGAATGGAATGGAATGGAATGTGAAATGGAATGCGGAATGGAATGGAATGTGGAATGGAAGAGAATGTAAGGTGGAATGGTAAGGAATGGAATGTGGAATGGAGTGTAGAAAGGAATGGAATGGAATGTGGAATCGAATGTAATGGAATGTGGAATGGAATGGAATGCAATGTGGTATGGAATTGAATTTAATGAGGAATGGAAGGTGGAAAGGAATCTAATGGAATGTGGAAGGGAATAGAATGGAATGTGGAGTAGAATTTAATGCAATGTGCAATGGAATGGAATGGAATACGGAATGGAATGGGGAAAGGAATGGAAAGGAATCTGGAATAAAATGTGGAATGGAATGAAATGGAATGTTGAATGGAATGTGGAACTGAATGGAAACGAACGTGGAATGAAATGTGGAATGGAATGAAATGGAATGTTGAATGGAATGTGGAAAGGAATGGAATGGAATGTGGCATTGTATGTGGAATGAAATGGAACGGAAAGTGGAATGGAATGGATTGGAAAGTGGAATGGAACGTGGAATGGAATGGAATGAAATGTGCATTGGAACAATGAATGGAAAGTTGAATGGAAAGTAGAATGCAATGGAATGACAAGTGGAATGGAATGTGGAATGGAATGGAAGGTGAATTGGATTGTGGAAAGGAATGGAATGGAATGTAATTTGGAAGGGAATAGAAAGGAATTTGCAATGGAATGGAATGGAATGCCTAATGGAATGGAATGGAATGTGGAATGGAATGGAGTGTTTACCGGAATGGAATGGAATGTGCAATGGAATGGATTAGATTGTGGAACGGAATGGAATGGAATGTGAAATGGAATGGAATGGAGTGGAATGTGGAATGGAAAGTGGAATGGAATGGAATGGTATCCCGAATGAATTGGAATGGAATGGAATGGAAAGGGAAGTGGAATGGAATGGAATGGAATGTTGAATGGAATGGAATGGAATGTGGAATGGAATGTGGAATGGAATGGAATGGAATGTTGAATGGAATGGAATGGAATGTGGAATTGATAGGAATGGAATGCCGAAAGAATGGAATGGAATGTGAAATGGAATGAAATGTGGAATGGAATAGAATGGAATGCGGAATGAAAGGGAATTCAATGTGATATTGAATGTGGAATGCAATGGAATGGAATGTGTAATAGAATTAGGAATGGAGTTAAATGGAATGTGGAATGGATAGTAATGCAATGTGGAATGGAATGGAATGGAATGTGGGATGCAATATGAAATGTAGTGGAATGGAATCTGGAATGGAATGGAATGGAATGTGAAATAGGGTGGAATTTAATGTGGAATGGATTGTGGAATGGAATGGAATGGAATGAGGAATAGAATGTGGAATGCAATGGAATGGAATGTGGAATGGAAAGTGGAATGGAGAGGAATGGATTGCGGAATGGAATGTGGAATGGGACGGAATGGAATGAGGAAAAAATTGTAATGCCATGTGGAATGGAAAGTGGAATGGAATGGAATGCAATGAGGAATGGAATGGAATGGAATACAGAATGTAATGGAAAGTTATGGAATGGAATGTGGAATGGAATTGAATGGAATGTAGAATGGAACGGAATTGAATATGGAATGGAATGGAATGGAATGTGGACTGGAATGTGGAATGGAATGGAAAGGAAAGCCGAATGAAAAGGAATGGAATGTAGAATGGAATGGAATGGAGTGTCGAGTGAAATGGAATGGAATGTGGAATGCAATGGAATGTGGAATGGAAAAGAATGGAATGTTGAATGGAAAGGAATGGAATGGAATGTGGAATGGAAAGGAATGGAATGTGGAATGGAATGCAACGGAATGCCGAATGAAATGGAATTGAATGTGGAATGGGAAGGAATGGAATGCCGAATGAATTGGAATGGAATGTGGAATGGAATACGGAATGGAATGGAATTTGGAATGGAATAGAATGGAATGTGGAATGGAATTGGATGGAATGTAGAATGGAAAGTGGAATAGATCGCAGAATGCAACATGGAATAGAACGTGGAATGGCACGTTGAAAGAAAAGTGGAATGGAATCGAATGGAACGTGGAATGGAATGGAATGGAATGTGGAATGGAACGTCAAATGGAATAGAATGGAATGGGGAACGGTATGGAATGGAAAATGGAATACAACGTGGAACGGAATGGAATGGAAGGTGGAATGCAATCGAATGTCGAAGGGAATGGAAAGGAATGGGGAATGGTAAGGAATGGAAAATGGAATAGAACGTGGAATGGAATGGAATGGAAGGTAGAATGGAAAGTGGAATGGATCGCAGAATGCAACATGGAATAGAACGTGGAATGGAACGTTGAATGAAAAGTGGAATGGAATCGAATGGAACGTTGAAAGGAATGTGGAATGGAATGGAATGGAATGTGAAATGGAATTGAATGGAATGTGTATAGCAATGGAATGGAATGTGGAATGCAATACAATGGAATCGAATGTGGAATGGAATGGAATGCATTGCAATGAAATGGAATGTGGAATGGAATGGAATGGAAAGTGGAATGGAATATAGAATGGAATGGAATGGAATTTGGAATGGAACGAAATGTGGAAAGGAATGGAATGGAATGGAATCTGGAATGGAATGGAATGGAATGGCGAGAGGACTGGAATGGAATGGAAAGGAATGGAGAGAGCAATGCAATGGAATGGAAAGGAATGTGGAATGGAACGTGGAATGGAATGGAAAGGAAGCTGGAATGTAATGTGGAATGGAATGGAATGGAATGTGGAATGGAATGTCAAATGGAATAGAATGGAACATGGAATGGTACGGAATGGAAAATGGAATAAAACGTGGAACGGAATGGAATGGAAGGTGGAATGGATTCGAATGTCTAATGGCATGGAATGGAATGGGGAATGGTATGGAATAGAAAACGGAATAGAAAGTGGAATGGAATGGAATGGAAAGTAGAATGGAATGGAAAGGAAACAGGAATCGTATGGAAGGGAATGGAATGTGGAATGGAATGGAATGTGCAATGGAATGGAATGTGGAATAGAATGGAATGGAACTAAATCTGGATTGGAATGTAATGGAACTGAAAGTGGAATGGAAAGAAACCGAATGGAATGCAATGGAATAGAATGTGAAATGGAATGTGGAAGGGAAGGCAATGTGGCATGGAATGGAACGCGCATTGGAATGGAATGCAAAGTGGAATGGAATGTGGAATGGAATGGAATGTAGAATGCAATGTTGAATGGAATTCAATGTCCAATGGAATGGAAATGAATGTGGAATGGAATGGAATTCACTGTGGAATGGAATGGAATGTGGAATGTAATTGAATGGAAAGTGTAATGGAATGGAATGGAAAGTGGAATGGAAAGGAATGGAATGTGGAATGGAAAGGAATGGAATGTGGAATGGAATGGAATGGAATGTGGAATGGAATGGAATTTGGAATGGAATGGACGGTGGAATGGAATGGAATGGAATGTGGAAGGGAATGGAATGGAATGTGGAATATAATCAGATGGAACTGAATGTGGAAAGGAAT
Organism: Pongo abelii; assembly: GCF_028885655.2. NCBI lineage: Eukaryota > Metazoa > Chordata > Mammalia > Primates > Hominidae > Pongo > Pongo abelii. The sequence continues at coordinate 11,369,313 of NC_071999.2, forward strand.
GTGGAATGGAATGGAATGGAAAGTGTAATGGAATCTGGAAAGGTATGAAATGGAATTAGGAATGGAATGTAATGGAATGTGGAACGGAATGGATTAGAATTTGGAATGGAATGGAATGGAATATGAAATTGAATGGAAAGGAATGTGAAAAGGAAAGGAAAGGAATGTGGAATGGAATGGAATGGAATGCGAGATGGAATGGAATGGAATATGAAATGGAAAGGAATTGAATGGAATGTGGAATAGAATGGAATGTAATTGAATGAAATGTGGAATGGAATGTGGAGTGGAATGGAATGTGGAACGGAATGTGTAATGGAATGGAATTTGGAATGGAATGCAATGGAATGTGGAATGGAGTGGAATTGAATGTGGCATGGAATGGAATGGAATGGAATCTGGAATGGAATGGAAAGGAACAGAATGTGGAATGGAATGGAACGGAATGGAATGGAATGGATTGGAATGGATTGTGGAATGCTTTGGAATACTATGTGGAAAGGAATGGAATGGAATTTCATGTGGAACGGAATTAAATGTAATCGAAGGGAATAGAACGTGGAATGCAATGTGGAATATAATGGAATGTGCAATGGAATGTTGAATCGAATGGAATGTGGAGTGTAATGCAAATGAATGGTGTGTGGAATGGAACGGAATGAGGAATGGAATGGAATGGAATGAGGAATGGAATGGAATGGAATGTGGAATGGAAAGGAATGTGGAATGAAATGTACTGGAATGTGGAATGGAATGGAAAGGAAAGTGGAATGGAATGTGGAATGGCATGGAAAGGAATATGGAATGGAATGTGGAATGAAATGTAACGGAATGTGGAATGGAATGGAAAGTGGAATGAAATGGAACGGAATGTGGAATGGAATGGAAAGTGGAATGGAATGGAATGGAATGGAATGTGGAATGGAACGTGGATTGGAACGTGGAATGGAAAGTGGAATGGCACGTCTAATGGAATGGGGAATGCAATATGGAATGGAATGTGGAATGGAATTTAATGCAATGGGGAATGGAGTGGCATGGAATGGGGAATGGAATGGAATGGAATGTGGAATAGAATGGAGTGGAATGTGGAATGGAATGGAATGGAATGTGGAATGGAATGAGGAATGGAATGGAACTTGGAAAGGAATGGAACGGAATGTGGAATGCAATGTGAAATGGAATGGAATGCAACATGGAATGGAACGTGGAATGAAACGTGGAATGGAATGTGGAATGTGGAATGGAATGCAATGGAATATAGAATGGAATGGAATGAAATGTGGATTGGAATGGAATTTAATGTGGAACGGAATGGAATAGTATGTTGAACGTAATTGAATAGAAAGTGGAATGGAATGTGGAATGCATTGGAATGGAATGTGGAATGGAATATGGAATGAAATGCAATGAAATGGAATGGAATATGGAAGGGAATGTGGAATTGAATGTGGAATGGAACGTGGAATGGAACGTGGAATGCAATGGAACGGAATGTGGAGTGGAATGTGCAATGGAATAGAATTGGGTGTGGAATGGAATGTGAAATGACATGGAAGGAGTATTGGAATGTCGAGTGGAATGGAATGGAATTTTTAAATGGAGTGGAATGGAATCTGGAATGGAATGAGGACTACAATGGAATGCAAAGTGGAATGTAGTGGAATAGAATGTGGAATTGAATGTCGAATCGAATGTGCAATGGAATGTGGAATGGAATGAAATGTGTAATGGAATGTGGAAAGGAATGTGGAATGGAATGTGGAATGGATTGGATTGGAATGTGGAATGGAATGTGGAATGGAATGTGGAATCCAAAGTGGAGTGCAATGAAATGGAACGGAATGGATTGTGGAATGGAATGTGGAGTGGAACTTGGAATGGAATGTGGAAATTAATCTGGAATGCAATGGAGTGGAATGTGGAATGGAATGGAGTGGAAAGTGGAAAGGAATGGAAAGTAATGAGGAATGAAATGTGGAATGGAATGGAATGGAATGTGGGATAGAATGCGGAATGGAATAGAATGCAATACGGAATGAAATGGAATGGAATGGAAGGGAATGCTAAATGGAATGTGGAATGGAACGTGGAATGGAATGTGAAATTGAATGAAAAAGAATGTGGAATGGAAGGTAATGTAATGTGGAATCGAATGTGGAATGGAAGATAATGGAATGTGAAATCGAATGTGGAATGGAAAGGAATGGAATGTCAAATGGAACGGAATAGAATGTGGAATGGAATGTAACGGAATGTGGAATGGAATGGAATGGAAAATGGAATACAATGGAATCGAAAGTGGAATGGAATGGAATGGAATGGAATGAAATACGCAATGGTTTAGAATGCAATGTGGAATAGAATGGAATGGAATGTGGAAGTGAAGGGAAATGAAATTGGAACGGAAAGCAATGGAATGTGGAATGGAATGGAATGGAATGGAATGGAAGGTGGAATCAAATGAGAAATGGAATGTGGAATGGAACGTGGAATACAATCGAATGTAACGGGGGATGCAATGGAATGAAACGTTGAAAGGTATGTGGAATGGAAACTGGAATGAAATGGGGAATGCAACGTCAAAAATTATGGAATTGAATGTGGAAAGGAATGGAATGGAACGAGGAATGGAACGTGGAATGGAATGTAATGGAACGTGGAAAGGAAAGTGGAATGGAATGTGAAATGTACTGGAATGGAACGTGGAATTGAACGTGGAATAGAACGTAGAATGGGATGCGGAAAGGAAAGTGGAATGGAACGTGAATGGAAAGTGGAATGGAACGCGGAATGGGAAGTGGAATTGAATGGAATGGAACGTGGAATGCGATGGAATGGTATGTGGAATAAAGTGGATTGGAATGTGTAATGGAATGGAATGGAATGGAATGAGGAAAGGTAGGGAATGAACGGAATTGCATGTGGAAGGGAAAGGAAAGGAATGTGGAATGGAATGGAATGTGGAATGGAAAGGAATGCGGAATGGAATTGAATGGAATGGAAAGAGGACTGGAATGCAATGGAATGGAATGTAATTTGGATTGGAATGGAATGGAATGTGTAATGGAATGGAAAGGAATGTGGAATGGAATGGAATGTGGAATGGAATGGAAAGGAATGCGGAATGGAATGGAATGTGGAATGGAAAGGAATGCAGAATGGAATTGAATGGAATTGAAAGTGGACTGGAATACAATGGAATGGATTGGAATTTGGAATGGAATTGAATGGAATGTGTAGTGGAAACTGGAATGTCACGGAATGGAATGTGTAATGGAATGTGGAATTGAATGGAATGAAATGTGGAATGGAAAGTGGAAAGCCATGGAAAGAACGTGGAATGGAATGGAATTGAATGTGGAATGGAATGGAATTAAAAGAGCAATGGCATGGAATTGAATGTGGAATGGCATGGAATGGAATGTGGAATGGAAAGCGGAATGGAATGTGGAATGGAAAGCGGAATGGAATGAAATCGAATGTGGAATGGAAAGTGAAATGGAAAGTGGACTGGAACTTGGAAAGGAATTGAATGAAATGTGGAATGGAAGATGGAATGGAAGGTGGAATGGAACATGGTATGCAATGTAATATGGAATGGAATGTTGAATGAAACGTCATATGGAATGGAATGTGAAATGGATTGTGGAATGGAATTGAACATAATGGAATGTGGCATGGAATGGAATGGAATGGGGAATGGAATGTAGAATGGATTGGTGTGGAATACGGAATGTAATGGAATGGAATGTGGAATTGAATGGAACGCAGAATGGAATGGAATGGAATGTGGAATGGAATGGAATGGAATGGAATCTGGAATGGAATGGAATGGCATGTGGAATGAATTGTGGAATGGAATGAGATGGAATGTTGAATGGAACGTGAAAAGGGAAGTGGAATGGAACGTGGAATGGAATGGAATCTGGAGTGGAATGTGGAATGGAATGTGAAATGGAATGGAAAGTGGAATGGATTTTGGAATGGAATACAATGGAATGTGGAATGGAATGGAATGGAATGTGGAATGGAATGGAATCTGGAGTGGAATGTGGAATGGAATGTGAAATGGAATGGAAAGTGGAATGGATTTTGGAATGGAATACAATGGAATGTGGAATGGAATGGAATGGAATGTGGAATGGAATGGAATGGAATGTGGAATGGAAAAAAATGGAATGTGGAATGGAATTGAATGGATTGGATCTTGGAAAGAATGGAGTGGAATGTGAAAAGGAATGAAATGGAATGTGGAACGCAATTGAAAGTAATGGAACGTGGAATAAAATTCAGTGGAACGTGGATTGGAATGGAATGGAACGTGGAATGGATTAGAATGGAATGTGAAACGGAATGGAAAGGAATGTGGAATGGAATTGTATGTAATGGATCGTGGAATGGAATGGAATGAAATGTTGAATGGAATGGAATGGAATGTAGAATGGAATGGAATGCAATGTGGTAGGTAATGGAACGAAATGTGGAATGGAATGGAATGGAACTGAATGTGGAACGGAATGGACTGTGGAATGGAACGGAATGGAATGCAATGGAATGTGGAATGGAATGGAATGGAATTTGGAATGGAATGGAATGGAATGTGGAACAGAATGGGATGGAAACGGGAATGGATTGGAATGGAATGTGAAATGGAATGGGATGGAATGGAATGGAAAGTCAGATGGAATGGAATGGAAAGTAGAATGGAATGGAATGAAAGTGGAATGGAATGGATAGGAACGTCGAATGGAATGGAATGCAATGTTGAGTGTACTGGAATGGAATGTGGAATGGAATGGAATGCAATGGAATGGAATGGAATGGAACTTGGAATGGAATGGAATGTGGAATTGAATGGAAAGGAACGCTGAATGGAATGGAATGTGGAATGGAATTGAATGCGGAATGGCATGGAATGGAATGTGGAATTGCATGGATTGGAATATGGAATGGCATGCAATGGAAAGTGGAATGAAATGGAATGGAAAGTGGAATGGAACGTGGAATGGAATGGAATGCAATGGAATGGAATGTACAATGGAATGGAATGGAATATGGAATGGAACTTGGCATGCTATGGAATGGAAAGTGAAGTGGAACATGGAATGGAACGTGGCATGGAAAATGGAATGTTACATTGAATGGAATGGAAAGGAACATGGAAAGGAAAGTAGAATGCAATTGAATGGAACGTGGAATGGACGTGGAATGTAACATGGCATGGAATGTGGAATGGATCCTGGAATGCAATGGGAATCAAATGAGGATTGGAATGGAAAGGAATTTAATGTAATGTGAAATGGAGTGGAATGGCATGTGAAATGGAATGTGGAAGGGAATGCAACGTAATGGAATGGAATGTAGAAAGGAATGGAATGGAATGGAATGGAACGGAATGTGAAATGAAATTGAGTGTAACGTGCAATGGAATGTGGAATGGAATGGGAAGGAATGTGGAATGCAATGTGGAATGGAATGAAACGGAATGCAATGGAATTTGGAATGGAATGGAATGGAATGGAATGTGAAATGGAAAGTTGTGGATTGGAATGTGGAATGGAATGTAATGGGATTTGGAATGGAATGTGGAATGGAATTGAATGGAATGTGGAATAGAATGGAAAGGAATGTGGAATGGATTGGAATGATATATTGAATGGAAAGTGGAATGGAATGAAATGGAATGTGGAATGGAATGGAATGGAAAGTGGAATGGAATGGAATGGAATGGATTGTGGAATGGAATGGAATGGAATGTGGAAATGAATGTGGAATAGAATGGGGAATGGAATGGAAAAAGGAATGTAATGGAATGGAATGTGGAATGGAACTGAATTGAATGTGGAATGGAATTTGGAATGGAATATAACGGAATGGAATGGAATGTGAAATGGAATGGAATGAAATGTGAAATAGAATGGAATGGAATGTGGAATAGAATGGAATGCAATTTGGAATGGAGTGGAATCAAATGTGGAATGGAATGGAATGGAATGTGGAATGGAATGCGGAATGGAATGTGGGATGGAATTTGCAATGAAAAGGAATGGAATGTGGAATGAATTGTAAAGTGATGTGGAACGGAATGTGGAATGGAATGGAATGGAATGAAATGTGGACTGGTATGGAATGCAATGGAATGGAATGTGAAATTGAATGGAATGGTATGTGGAATGGAATGGAATGAGGAACGGAAAGGAATGTGGAAAGGAGTTGAATGGAAAAGAAAGTGGACTGGAAAGGATTTGAATGGAATGGAATGTGGATTGGAATGGTTTGGAATGTGGAATGGAAACTGGAATGGCGTGGAATGGAATATGTAATGGAACGTAGAATGGCATGCAATTTAATGTGGAATGGAATGGAATATAATATGGAATGGAATGTAATAGAATGTGCAATGGAATGGAATGGAATGAGGAATCGAATGCAATGTTTAATGGAATGACATGGAGTGGAATGTGGTCTGGAATGGAATGGAATGTAGGATGAAATGGAATAGAAAGTGGAATAGAATGGAATTGAATGTGGAATGGCATGGAATTGGATGTGGAATGGCATGGAATGGAATGTGCAGTTGCATGAAATGGAATGTGGAATGGAATGGAATGGAAATTGGAGTGGAATATGGAATGGAATGGAATGGAATGGAATGTGCAATGGAATGGAATGGAATATGCAATGGAACTTGGCATGCAGTGAAAAGGAACGTGAAATGGAACGTGGAATTGAAAGTGGAGTTTAACGTGGAATGGACCGTGGAATGTAACGAGGAATGGAATGTGGAAAGGAATGGAATGGAAAGTGAAACGGAATGGAAGGGAATGGAATGTGGAATGGAATGTGGAATGATAAGTGGAATGGAATAGAATGGAATGTAAAATGCAATGTGTAATTGAACATGGAAAGTAATGGAATAGAATGTGGAAGGGAATGGAATGGAACGTGGAATGGAATGCAATAGAATGTTTAAAGGGATGGAATGGAATGTGGAATGCAATGGGATGGAATGTGGAATGGAAGGTGGAATGGAAAGTGGAATGGAATGGAATGGAATGTGGAATGAAATTTGAAATGGAATGTGGAAAGTAAAGTGAAATGGAATGGAATGGAATGAGGAATGAATTGTGGAATGGAATGGAATGAGGAATGAATTGTGGAATGGAATGGAATGGAATATCGAGTGGAATAGAATGGAATAGAATGTGAAATGGAATGGAATGGAATGTGGAATGAAATCTGGAATGGAATGGAATGGAATGTTGAATGGAAAGTTGAAAGGAACGTGGTATGGAACATGGAATGGAACGTAGAATGGTATGTGGAATGGATTGCAATGGAATGTTGAATGTAATGTGGAATGGAATGGAAGGGAATGTAATGGAATGTGGAACGGAATGAAATGGAACGTGGAATGGAATGGAATGTGGAATGGAAAGTGGAATGGAACGAAGAATGGAATGTCGATTGGAACGTGGAAAGGAACGTGAAATGGAATCTGGATAGGAACGTGGAATGGAATGAGAAATGGAATTTAATGGAATGTGGAATGGAGTGGAATGGAATGTGTAGTGCAATGTAATGGAATGTGGAACGGAAAGTGGAATGGAATGGAATGGAATGTAGAATGGAACGGAATGGAATGTAATGGAACGTGGAAAGGAATGGAATGCAATGCGGAATGCAAAGTGGAATGAAATGGAATGGAATGTGGAATGGAATGGAATGGAACGTCAAAAGGAACCTGAAATCTAATGTGGAATGGAATGCGGAATGCAATGTAATGGAAAGGAATGTGGAATTAAATGGAATGTGTAATGGAGCATGGAATGCAATGGAATGTGGAATGGAAAGTGGAATGCAATGAATGTGGAATGGATTGTGGAATGGAATGTGGAATGAAATGCAATGGAATGTGAAATGGAATGTGGAACGAAATGGAATGGAAAGAGGATTGGAATGGAACGGAATGTGGAATGGAATGTGGAATGGAATGGAATGGGATGCGGAATTGAAAGTGGAAAGGAAAGTGGAAAAGAACGTGGAATGGAATGGAATGTGAAAAGTAATGTGGAATGGAACGTGGAATGGAATCTAATCTGGAATAGATTGTGGAATTTAATGGAAATGAAAGTGAAATGGAATGGAAAGAAATGTGGAATGGAATGGAATGGAATATGGAAAGGATTGGAATGGAATGTAGAATGGAAAGTGGAATGGAATGGAATGGAACGTGGAATGGAATTGAATGGAAGGTGGAATGGAATGGAATTTAATGTCTTACGGAATTGAATGGTATGTGGAATGGAATGGAATGGAATGTGGAATGGAATGTGGAATGGAATGGAAAGGAATGCGGAATGGAATGTGGAATGGAATAGAATTGAATGTGGAATGGAAAGAAATGGATTCTGAAATGTAACGGAATGAAATGGAATGTGGAATGGAATGTAATGGAATCTGGAATGGAATGGATAGGAATGAAACGTGGAATGGAATGGAAAGGAATTGAATGTCGAATGGAAAGGAATTGAATGTGAATTGGAAAGTAAAATATACGGGAATGGAAAGCGGAAAGGAATGGAATGGAATGAAATGTGGAATGGAATGGAATGGAATGTGGAAAGGAATGGAATGCAATGTGCAATGTATTGTAGAATGGAATGGAATAGAATGTGAAATGGAATGGGGAATGGAATGGAATGGAAATTACATTGGAACATGGAATGGAATGTGAATTGCAATGTGGAATGGGGTGTTATGTAATGGAATGTGGAATGTAATGGAAGGGAAAGTGGAATGGAATGAAATGCAATGGAATGGAAATTAAAATGAAATAGAATGGAATGTGCAATGGAATGCAATGGAATGTGGAAGGCAATGTGGAAGGGATTGAAATGTTTATTGGAATATGAAATGGAATGGAATGAAACGTGCAATGCAACGTGGAATGGAACTTCGAATGGGAAGTTGAATGTAAAGTGGAATGGAACGTGGAAAGAACATGGAATGGAACATGGAATGGAACGCGCAATGCAATAAAATGGAAGGTGGAATGGAATGGAATGGAAAGTGGAATAGGAGGGAATGGAAAGTGGAATTTAATGGAATGGAACGGAATGTGGAATGGATTTGAATGGAATGTGGAATGGAATGTGATGGAATGAGGAATGGAATGGAATTGAATGTGGAATAGAATGTGGAAAGGAAAGGAATGGAATGTGGAATGGAACTTGGAATGGAATGTGGAATGGAATGTGCAATGGAATGTGGAGTGGAATGGAATGTGGAATGGAATAGAATGGAATTCAATGGAAAGTGGAATGGAGTGGAATGGAATGAAATTTGGAGTGGAACTTGCAATGGAATGGATTGGAACGCGGAATGGAATGGAATGGAAAGTGGAATGGAAATTGGAATGGAAAGTGGAATGGAAAGGAATGGAATGGAAAGTGGAATATAATGGAATGGAATGTGGAATGGAAAGTGGAATGGAATAGAATGGAATGTGGAATGGAATGAAATGCGGAATGAAACGTGGAATGGAATGGAATGGAAAGTGGAATGGAATGGAATGATATGTGGAATGGAATGGAATGGAATGATTTGTGGAATGGAATGCAACGGAATGTGGAATGGAATACAACAGAACGTGGAATGTTATGTGGTATGGAATGGAATGGAATGTGGAATGTAATCAAATGCAATGGAATTTGGAATGGAATGGAATGGAAAGGAATGCAATGGACTGGAATGTAATGGATTGTGGAATGGAATGGATTGGAATCTGGAATGGAATGGAATGGAATGTGGAATGGAAAGTGAAATGGAATGGAATAGAAGGTGGAATGGAATGAAACGGAATGTGCAATGGAATTTAGTTGAATGGAATGTGGAATGGATAGGAAAGGAAGGTGGAATGGACTGGAATGTAATGTGGAACAGAAAGTTAAATGGAATGGAATGAAACGTGGAATGGAATGTGGAATGGAATGGAAAGCATTGAAATGCAATGCGGATTGGAATGGAATGGAATAGAATGTGGTATTAAATGTGGAATGGAATGGAGTGGAATGTGGAATGGAACATGGAATGGAATAGAAGGTAATGTGAAATGGAACGTGGAATGGAATGGAATAGAATGTGGAATGGAATGGAATGGAATGTGTGCTTGAACGCGGAATGTAATGGAAAAGAATGTGGAATGGAATGGAATGGAACGTGGAATGGAATGGAACGTAATACCGATTGGAATGTGGAACGGAATGGAAAGGAACGTGGGATGGAATGGAAAGGAATGTGGAATGGAAGGTGGAATGGAAAGTGGAATGGAATGGAATGGAATGTGGAATGGAACGTATAATGGAATGGAAAGGAATGTGGAAAGGAACGTGGAATGGAATGGAAATTGTAATGGAATGGAATGGAATGTGGAGTGGAATGGAATGGAATGGAATGTTGAATTCAATGTGGAATGGAATGTGGAATGGAATGTGGAATGGAATGGAATGGAATGTGGAATGGAATATGGAATGTAATGGAAGGGAGTGCTGAAAGGAAGGTAATGGAAGGCAATGGAATGGAATGGAATGAGAAATGTAATGGAATGGAATGTGGAATGGAATTGAATTGAATGTGGAATGGATGAAATGGAATATGGAATGGAATATGGAATGGAATGGAATGGAATGGAATATGGAATGGAATGGAATGGAAAGTGTAATGGAATGGAATGGAATGTAGAATGGAATGGAATGGAACGTGGAATTGAATGGAATGTTGAAAGGAATGTGGAATGGAACGCCGTATCGAACGTAGAATGGATTGTTGAATGTGAAATCAAATGTAATGGAATGTGGAATGGAAAGGAATGGAATGCGGAATGGAATGGAATGGAAAGTGGAATGGAATGTGGGAGGGAAGGGAATGGAAAGTGTAATGGAATTTGGAAAGGAATGTGGAAAGGAATGTGGAATGGAAGGGAATGTAATGTGGAATGGAATGGAATGGAATGTGGAATTCAAGGTAATGGAATGTTGAATGGAATATGGAGTTGAATGGAATGGAATTGAATGTGGAATTCAAGGTAATGGAATGTTGAATGGAATATGGAGTTTAATGGAATGGAATATCGAAAGGAATGTGGAATAAAATGGAATGGAATGTCGATTGAAACGCGGAATGGAATGTGGAATGGAATATTGAACGGAATCCAATGGAATGTGGAATGGAAAGTGGAAAGGAATGGAATGGAATATCGAAAGGAATGTGGAATAAAATGGAATGGAATGTAGAATGGAATGGAATGGAATGTGGAATGGAACGTAGAATGTAATGCAATGGAATAAGGAATGGAACGTTCAATGGAATGTGGAATGGAAAGTGGAATGGAATGGAAAGTGGAATGGAATTTCTAATGGATCACGGAATGCAATGGAATGTGGAATGGATAGTGGAATGGAATGGAATGTGGAATGGATTCTGGAATGGAAAGAAGAACGGAATGGGGAACAGAATGGAAAGGGAAGTCAAATGAAATCTGGAATGAAATGGAATGGAATGTGCAAGGGTATGGAATGGAATGTGAAATGAAACGTGGAATGCAATGGATTGGAGTGTGGAATGGAACCTGGAATGGAATGTGGAATGGAACATTGAAAGAAATGGAATGGGCAATGGAATGTGGAATGGAAGATAGAATGGAAAGTAATGTGGAAAGAAACGTGGAATGGAATGGAATATGGAATGGATTGTGAAAAGGAACGTTCAATGGAATGCAAAGCAATGTGAAACAAAATGTGAAATGAAATGGAATGGAATGTGTAATGGAATGAAATGGAATGTGGAATGGAACGTAGAATGGAATGGATTGGAATGTGAAATGGAAAGTGGAATGGAAGGTGGAACGGAACGTGGGATGGAACGGAATTTGGTAGGTAATGTGGAATGGAACGTGGAATGGAATTGAATGTGGAATAGATGGTGGAATGTAACGGAATGGAATGTGGAACGGAATGGAAAGGAATGTGGAATGGAATGGAATGGAGTATGGAAAGGATTGGAAAGTAATGTGGAATGGAATGTGAAATGGAATGGAATGGAACGTGGAATAGAATGTTATGGAACGTGGAATGGAATGGAATGAATGTGGAATGGAATAGAATGGAACGTGGAATGAAATGGAATGGAAATTGGAATGGAAATTGGAATGGAATGGAATGGAATTTGGAAAGCAATGTGTAATGGAATAGAAAGAAATGTGGAATAGAACGTGGAATGGAATAGAAAGGAATGTGGAATGGAATGTGGAATGGTATGGAATGGCATGAGGAATGGAATGGAATGGAATGTGGAATGGAATGGAATGTGGAATGGAATTTGGAATGGAAAGGAAAAGAATGTGGAATTGAATGGAATGGAATGCGGAATGGAATGTGGAATGGAATGGAATGGAATGGGAAATGGAATTGAATGGAACGGAATGTGGAATGGAATGGAATTGAATGTGGAATGGAATGGAATGGAATGTGGAATGGAATGGAATGTGGAATGGTATTGAATGGAATGTGGAATGGAATGGAATGGAATGGAATATGGAATGGAATGTGGAATAGAATGTGGCATAGAATGTGGAATGGAATGAAATAGAATAGAACGGAAAGTGGAATGGAATGGAATTGAATAATTCAGCATGGAATGCTTAATACAATGGAATGCAATGGAAAGGAATGGAATTTGGCATAGAATGGAATGTGGAATGGTATGGAATGGATTGTGGAACTGAATGGAATGGAATGGAATACGTTTTGGAATGCAATGTTGAATGGAATGTGGACAGGAATGTGGAATGGAATGGAAAGGAATGGAGCAAAGTGGAAAGGAAAGGAATGTGGAATTGAATGGAATTGAATGTGGATTGGAATGAAATGGAATGTGGAATGGAATGGAATGTGGAAAGGTAGGGAATGCAATGTGGAATGGATTGGAAGGGAATGGAATATGGAGTGGAATGGATTGGAAGGAAATGGAATATGGAATGGAATGGAATGTGGAATGGAACGTGGAATAGAATGTGGAATGGAATGGAATGGAATAAAACGGAATGTGGATAGGAAAGGAATTGAACTTTGGATGGAATGCAATGGAATGTGGAATGGAATGGAATACAAAGTGGAATGGAATGGAATGGAATGTGGAATGGAATGTGGAATGCACTGGAAAGGAAAGTGGAATCGAATGTGTAATGGAAAGGAGTGGAATGTGGAATGGAACGTGGAATGGAAAGTTGAAAGGAAGGTGGAATGGAACGTGGAATGGAACGCGGAATGGAATGGAATTGAATGTGGAATGGAAAGTGGAATGGAACGTGGAAGAGAAAGTGAAATGGAAAGTGGAATGGAATGTGGAATGGAATACAGTGAAATGTGGAAGGAATGGAACAGAATGTGGCATGGAATGGACTGGAATGCGGAATGGAACGTGGAATGGAAGGAGAAATTGAACATGGAAGGGAATGCAATCTGGAATGGAATGGAATGGAAGCATGTAAGGAATGGAATGGAGTGTTGAATGGAATGGAATGGAATGTGGAATGGAATGTGGAATGGAATGTGGAATGGAATGAAAAGGAATTTGGAATGGTATGTGGAATGCAATGGAATGGAATTTGGAATGGAATGTGGAAAGGAATGGAGTGTAATTTATAATGGAAAGTGGAATGGAATGGAATAGAATGTGGAACAGAATGTGGAGTGGAAAGTGGAATGGAATGGAATGGAATGGAATGGAATGGAAAGTGGAATGGAATGGAATGGAATGGAATCTGGAATGGAATGGAATGGAATGGAATGGAAGATGGAATGGAATGGAATTTTGAATGGAATGGAATGGAACGGAATGGAATGGAATGGAATGGAATGGTATGGAAAGTGGAATGGAATGGAATGGTACATAGAATGGAATGGAATGGAATGTGGAATGGAATGTGGAATGGAATCTGGTATGGAATGGAATGGGGTTTGGAATGGAATGTGGAAAGGATTGTAATGGAAAGTGGAATGGAATGGAATGTGGAAAGAAACGGAATGTGGAATGAAACGTGGAACGGAATATAATGGAATGGAAGGAATGGCATGTGCAATGGAATGTGGTATGGAATAGAATGGGATTTGGAATAGAATGTGCAAATCAATGGAATGGAATGTGGAATGGAATGCAATGGAATGTGGAGTGAAATGTGGAATGGAATGGAATGGAATGGAACGGAATGGAATGGAATGTGGAATGGAATGGATAATAATCGAATGTAGAATGGAATGGAATGGAATGGAATGTGGAATGGAGTGGAATGTGGAATGGAGTGTGGAATGGAAAGGAAAGGAATGTGGAAGGAAAGTAATGGTATTTGGAATAGAATGTGGAAAGGAATGCGGAATACAATGTGTAATGGGATGGAATTCAACGGAATGTTGAGTGGAAAGTGGAATGGAGTGCGGCATGGAATGGAATGGAATTTGGAATGGAATTTGGTGTAGAATGTGGAATGCAAAGGAATGGAATTTGGAATGGAATATGGGGTAGAATGGGGAATGCAAAGGAATAGAATTTGAAATGGGATGTGGGGTGGAATGGAATGGAATGTGGAATGGAATGTGGATTGGAAGGGAGTGGAAAGTGGAATGGAATGAAATGGAATGTGGAATGGAATGGAATGGAAAGTGGATTGGAATGTGGAATCGTATGCGGAATGGAACGTGGAAAGTAATGGAATGGAAAGTGCAATGGAATGGAATGGAATGTGGAATGGATTGCAATGGAATGTGGAATGAAATAGAAAGGAATGAAATGGGAATTCTAATAGAATTTAATGGAATTTCGAAAGAAATTGAATGGACTGGAAAGTGGAAGGTAGCGGAATGGAATGTGGCGTGGAATGTGGAAAGGAATGAAGTGGAATGTGGAATGGAATGCGGAAAAGAATGAAGTGGAAAGTGGAATGGAATGTGGAATTGAATGAGTAATGGGATGATATAGAATGTGGAATAGAAGGGAATGGAATGCGGAATAGAATGCTGCAAAATGCAGAACGGAAACTAACGGAATGTGGAATGGAATGCAATGCCATGGAAAGTGGAAAAGAATGGAATGGAATGGAATGGATTCTGGAATGGAATGAAATGGAATGTCAATGGACTGGCAAGGAATGTGTAATGGAATGGGATGGAATGGAAGGGAATTGAATGGAATGCGGAATAGAATGGAATGAAACATTGAATGCAAGGGAATGGAATAGAACGTGGAATGGAATGGAATGAAATTTGGAATAGAATGGAATGGAATGTGGAAAGGAATGAGGAATGCAATGGAATGGAATGTGGAATGGAAGGAGGAATGCAATGGAATGGAATGTGGAATGGATGGTGCAATGCAATGGAACGGAATGTGGAATTCAATATGGAATGGAATGTGGAACGGAATGGAATGGAATGTGGAATGGGATATGGAATGCAATGTGTAATGGAACGGAATGGAATGTGGAATGGAATGTGGAAAGGAAAGCGCAATGGAATGGAATGGAATGTAGAAAGGAATGTGTAATGGCACGGAATGGAACATGGAATGGAATGTAGAATGGAACGTGGAATTGAACGAGGAATGGAACGTGGAATGGAATGGAATTGAATGGAATGTGGAACGGAAGTTAAAGTAATGTGGAATGGAATGTGGAATAGAATGGAATGCAATGGAATGCAAATGAATGTGGAATGGAATGGAATGGAATGTGGAATTGAAAAAATGGTATGTGGAATGGAATGGAATGGTATGGAATGTGGAATGGAATGGAAAGGTATGGAATGAAACGGAATGGAATGGAAAGTGGAAGAGAATGGAATGGAACGTGGAATGGAATGGAATGGAATGTAGAATTGAATGGAATGGGATGCGGAATGTAAGGGAATGGAATGTGGATTGGATTGGAATGGAATGTGGAATGAAATGGAATTGAATGTGTAAAGGAATGCGGAATGGAATGTGAAATGGAAAGTGGAAAAGAATGTGAAATGGAATGGAATGGAACATGGAATGGAATGGAATGAAACATAGAACGCAATGTAATGGAACGTGAATTGGAACGTAGAATGGATATTGGAATGGAACGTGGAATGTAATGTGGAAGGACTGTGGAATGGAGTAGAATGGAATGTGGAATGGAATGTGGAATGGAATGGAATGGAATGTGAAATGGAATGAGGAATGGAATGGAATGGAATGTGGAATGGAAAGTGGGATGCAATGTGGAAAGGAATGGAATGGAACGTGGAAAGGAATGTGGAAGGGAATGAAATGGAATGAGGAACGGAATTTGGAATGGAATGTGGAATGGAATGGAAAGGAATCTGGAATCGAATGTGGAGTGGAATGGAATCGAATGTGGAATGTAACCAAATGGAATGAGGAATGGAGTGTGGAACGGAATGGAATGGAATGTGGAATGCAAAGTTGAAAGGAATGTGGAATGGAATGTGGAATGCAAGCGAAGGAAAGTGGAATGGAATGTTGAATGGAATGGAATGGAATGGAAGGTCGAATGGAACGTGAAATGGAAAAGAATGGAATGTGGAATGGTATGGAATGGAATGTGGAATGGAATGGAATGTGGAATGGAATGGAGTGGAATGTGGAATCCAATGGAATGGAATGTGGAATGTAACGGAATGGAATGGAAAGTGGAATGCAATCGAAGGAATTGTGGAATGGATTGTGGAATGGAATGGATCTTGGAATGGAATGTGTATTGGAATAAAATGTAATTTGGAACGGACTGGATCGTGGAATGGATTGTATAATGGAATGGAATGTAATTTGAAAAGGAATGTGGAATGGACTGGAATGGAATGTACAATGGAATATGAAATGGAATGGAATGGAATGTGGAATGGAATGTGGAATAGAATGGAAATGAATATGGAAAGGAATGTTGAATGGAATGGAATGGAAAGCAATGCTGAATGGAATGGAAAGGAAAGTGAAATGGAATGGAATGGAATGTGGAAAAGAATCCAATTGAACGTGGAATGGAATGGAATGGAATGTGGAATGGAATGTGGAATGCAATGGAATGGAATGGAAAGGAATGTGGAAAGAAATTGACTGTAATAAGGAATGGAATGGAATGGAATGGAATGGAATGGAATGGAATGGAAGGTGGAATGGAATGGAATGGAATATGGAATGGAATGTAATTGAATGTGGAATAGAATGGAATGGAATGCAATGTGGAATGTAAAGGAATGCAATGTGGAATAAATAGAATGGAATTTGGAAAGGAAAGGAATGGAATGGAATGTGGAATGGAATGGAATGGAATGGAATGTGGAAAGGAATATAACGGCATGTGCAATGCAATGGAATGGAATGTGGAATGGTAGTTGGATTAGTATGGACAGTAATGGAATGCAATATGGAGTGGAATGGAATGTGTAACGGAATGGAATGTGTAATGGAATGGAATGGAAATTGGAATGGAAAGGAATGGAATGTGTAATGGAATGGAATGGAAAGTGGAATGCAATGTGAAGTGGAAAGGAATGGAATGGAATTTGGAATGGAATGGAAAGGAATGTGAAATGGAAAGTGGAATGGAATGGAATGGAATGTGAAATGGAATGGACCGTGGAATGAATGGAATGTAGAATGGAATGGAATGGAATGGAATGTGGAATGTAATGTGGAATTGAATGGAAATAAATGTGGAATGGAATGGAATGTTTAAAGGAATGAAAAGGAATGCAATGTGGAATTGAATGTGGAATGGAATGGAATGGAATGTGGAATGGAATGAGATGGAATGGAATGGAATGTGTAATGGAATGGAATGGAAAGTGGAATGGAAGGGAATGCAATGGGGAATAGAATGGAATGGAATGGAAAGGAATGAGGAATGGAATGGAATGGAATGTGGAATGCAATGGAATTGAATGGAAGGTGGAATGGAATGGAAAGGAATGAAAGGTGAAATGGAATGGAATGTGGAATGGAATGGAATGGAATGTGGCATGGAATGGAATGGAATGTCGAATATAATTTGGAATGGAATGAAAAGGAATTCATAATGGAGTGGAATGAAAAGGAATTCAGAATGGATTGGAATGAAAAGGAATTGAATGGATTGGAATGGAGTGGAATGGAATGGGACTTGGAATGTAACGTGGAATGGAACTTGGAATGGAATGGAATGGAATGTGGAATGGAAGGGAATGGAATGTGGAGTGGAATGTTGAATGGAATGGAATGGAATGGAATGGAATGGAATGGAAAGTGGAATGTAATGGATTGGAACATGGAATGGAATGTGGAATGGAAATTGGAAAGGAATGGAATGGTATAGAATGTGGAATGGAATGGAATGGAATGTGAAATGGAAAGTAATGGAATGTGGAATGGAATAGAATGGAATTTGGAATGGAATGGAATTGAATGGAAAGTGAAATGGTAGGGAATGGAATGTTGAATACAATGGAATGCACTGAAATGTAATGTGGAATTGAGTGGAATGGAAAGTGGAATGCAAAATGGAATGGAATGGAATGGAATGTGGAACGGAATGAGGAATGGATAGTGGAATTTAATGTGGAATGGAATGTGGAATGCAACGTGGAATGGAATGGAAAGGTAAGGAATGGTTTGTGGAATGGAATGTTGAATGGAACGGAATACAATGTGGAATGGAAGGTGGTATGGAATGGAATGGAATGTGGAATGGAATGTGAAATGAAATGTGGAATGGAATATGGAATGTAACGCAATGGAAAGTGGAATGGAATGTGGAATGGAAAGCAATGGAATGTGGAATGGAATATAGAATGGAACGTGGACTGGAATGGAAGGCAACGTGGAATGGAACTTCGAATGAATCTTGGAATGGAACGTGGAATGGAATTGTATGGAAAGTGGAATGGAAAGGAATGTAACGTGGAATAGAATGGAATGGTATGTAATGTGGAATGGAATGGAATGGCATGGAATGTGGAATGGATTGGCATGGAATGGCGAATGGAAAGGAATTGAATGTGGAATTCAATGAAATTGAATGGAATGTGGAATGGAATGGAATGGAATTGAATGGAGTGTGGAATAGAAGGTAATGTAATGGAATCGAATGTGGAATTGAATGCAATGGTATGTGGAATGGAATGGAATGCAACATGGAAAGGGAAGTGGAATGGAATGGAATGTGAAATGGAATGTGGAATGGAATGGAAAGGAATGTGGAAAGGAAGGTAATGGAATGTGGAATGGAATGGATTGGAATGGATTTGAAGGTGTAAGGGAATGGAATGGAATGTAGAATGGAAAGGAATGGAATGTGGAATAGAATGGAATGATATGGAATGTGGAATGGAAAGGAATTTAATGTGGGATGGAAGGGAATAGTATGGAATGTGCAATGGAATGGAATGGAATGCCAAATGGAATGGAATGCAATGTGGAATGGAATATGGAATGGAATGGGGAATGGAATGTGGAATGGAATGTGGAATGGAAAGTGTAATGAAATGTGGAATGAAATGTGGAAAGGAATGTGGAATGAAAACTAATGGAATGTGGAATGGAAACGAATGGAATGTGAAAAGTAATGTGGAATGGAATGGAATGGTAACTAGAAGGGAATGTGGAATGGAATGGAATGGATTATGGAATGGAATGTGGGATATAATGGAATGGAATGTGGAATGGAATGCAATGGAATGGTATGAAATATGGAAAAGAATGGAAAGGAATACGTAAAGGAATGTGGGATGGAATTTAGAATGGAACGTGAAAAGGAACGTGGAATGGAACGTGGAATGGAGCGTGGAATTGAATGGAAGGTGGAACGGAAATTAGTGCAATGTGGAAAGGAATGGAATGCTATGAAATGTGGAACGGAATGGAACCGAAAGGAATGGAATGTTGAATGGAATGGAACGGAATTTGCAACGGAATGGAGTGGAATGTGGAATGGAATGACATGAAATGTGGAATGGAATCGAATAGAATGGAATGTGGAATGAAATGGAACGGAATGGAATAGAATGCCGAATGGAATGGAATGAAATGTGGAATGCAATGTAATTTAACGTAACGTGGAATGGAATGGAATGAAATGTGGAATAGAATACAGTGGAATGTGGATTGGAACGTGGAATGCAATGGAATGGAATGTGGAATAGAATGTGGAATGCAATGGAATGGAATGTGGAATGGAATGTGGAATGGAATGTGGAATGGAATGTGGAATGGAATGGAATGGAATGTAGCATGCGATGTAGAATGAAATCTGGAATGGAACGGAATGTAATGTGGACTGAATGTGGAATGTAAAGTGTAATGGAATGGAATGGAATGTGGACTATAATGTGTAATGGAATGGAATAGAGCATGGAATGGAACATGGAATGCAATGGAATGTCGAATGGAATGTGGAATAGAATGTGGAATGGAAAATGGAATGGAATGCAATGGAATGTGGAATGGAATGTGGAATGGAATGTGGAATAGAAAGTGAAATGGAATAGATTGGAATGTGGAAAAGAATGTGGAATGGAATGCAATGGAATGTGGCATGTAAAGGAATGGAATGTGGAGTGGAATGTGGAATGGAATGTGGAAAGGAGCAGAATGGAATGTGAAATGGAAGGTGGAAAGGAGTGTGGAATGGAATGTGGAATGGAACGAAATGGAATATGGAATGGAATGTGAAATGGAGTTTGGAATGGAACATGGAATGGAAAGGAATTGAATGTGGAATGGATAGTTCAATGGAAAGGAATTGATTGTGGAATGGAATGGAATGTTATGGAATAACGAACAGAATTGAATGGAATGTGTTCTGGAACGTCGAAACGAACGTGGAATAGAACGTGGAATGA
Organism: Pongo abelii; assembly: GCF_028885655.2. Lineage (NCBI taxonomy): Eukaryota > Metazoa > Chordata > Mammalia > Primates > Hominidae > Pongo > Pongo abelii. Next base: position 11,390,228 of record NC_071999.2, read on the forward strand.
AACGTGGAATGGAAGCTGGAATGGAATGGAATGGAACGTGGAATGGAATGTGGAATGTAAATGAATGGAAAGTGTAATGGAATGTTTGATGGAAAGTGGAATACACTGTGCAATGGTATGTGGAATGGAATGTGGAATGTAATTGAATTGAATGTGGAATGGAATGGAATGGAATGTGGAATAGAATGGAATGGAATGGAATGTGAAATAGAATGGAATGGAATGGAATGGAATGCAGAAAGCAATGGAATCGAATGTGGAATGCAATGTAATGGAATTGAATGTGAAATTGAATGAAATGGAATGTGGAATGGAATGGAAAGGAATGGGGAATTAAATGGAATGGAATGTGGAAAGTAATGGAATGGAAAGTGGAATGGAATGTGGAATGCAATGTGCAATGTAATGGAATGAAAAGTGTAATGGAATGGAATGGAATGTGGAATATAATGGAATGGAATGGAATGAGGAATGTAATGGAATGTTATTAGGAATGGAATGGAATGGAATGTGGAACGGAAGGGAATGGAATGTAGAACAGAATGGAACATGGAATGGAATGGAATGGAATGTGGATTGGAATGGAATGGAATATAAAATGGAATGGAATTGAATGGAATGGAAATTGAAATGGAATGTTTAATGGAATGTGAAATGGAAGACGTAATGCAATGTGGAATGGAAAGTGGAATGGAATGAAATTTAACATGGAATGGAGAGGAATGTATCGTGGAAAGGAATGGAATGGATCTTGGAACGGAACGCGAAATGAAACAATGAATGGAACACCGAATGCAGAGTGGAATGGAATGGAGTGGAATGTGGAATGGATTGTGGAATGGAATGGAATGGAATTTGGAAAGTAATTCGGAAAGGAAAGGATTGGAATGTGGTTTTAATGTGGAATGGAATTTGGAAAGGATTGTGGAATGAAATGTGGAATGGAATGTGTAATGGAACTGAATGCAATGTAGAATGGAATGTGGAATGGAAAGTGGAAAAGAAGGTGGTATGTAATGTGGAATGGAATGGAATGGAAATAGGAATGGAATGTGGAATGTAATGGAAAGGAAAATGTAATGGAATTTGCAATGGAATGTGGATTGGAATGGAATGAAATGTCGAATGGAATCTGGAGTGGAATGGAATGGAATGTGGAATGGAATGCAATGGAATGTGTAATGGAATGTTGAGAGGAATGAGGAATGGAAAGTGGATTGGAATAGAATGGAATGTGGAATGGAATGTGCTATGGAAATTGGAAAGGAATTTAATGGAATGTGGAATGGAAGGTGGAATGCAATGGAATGGAAAGTGGAGTGGAAATTGGAATGCAAAGTGGAGGGGAATGTGGAATGGAATGAAATGTGGAATGGAATGGAATGGAATCAGGAATGGAATGTGAAATGGAGTGGAGTGGAATGCTGAATGGACTATGGAATGGAATGGAATGGTATAGAATATGGAAAGGAATGAAAGGGAATGGGGAATGGAGCATGAAAACGAATGTGGAATGCAACGTGGAAAATAGGGAATGGAATGTGGGATGGAATGGACTGGAAAGTGGAATGGAATGTGGAAAGGAAAGTGGAATGGATTGGAATGGAATGTGGAATGGAATAGAATGGATTGTGAAAAGGAATGTGGAATGGAATATGGAACGGAATGTGGAATGGAAAGTAGAATGGAACGTCGAATGGAATGGAATGGAACGTGTAACGGAAAGTGGAATGGAAAGGAGTGGAATATGCCATGGAATGTAGTATGGAATGTGGAATGCAATGGAATGGAATGTGGAAAGGAATGGAATGGAATAAGGAATGGAACGTGGAATGTATTGTCGGATGGAATGGAATGGAACGTGTAATGGAATATGGAATGGAAAGGAATGCAATTTGGAATAGAATGTGGAATGCAATTTGGAATGGAATGGAATGGAATGTGGAATGTGGAATGGAACGTGGAATGGAATGGGATGGAATGTGGAATGGAATGTGGAATGGAATGGAATGGAATGTGGAATGGAATGGAATGGAATGTGGAATGGAATTTTGAATACAAGGTGGAGTAGAATGTGGAATGGAATGGAATTTGGAAGGGAATATGGAAAGTAATGTGGAATAGAAGGGATGTAATGTAGAAAGGTATGTGCAACGGAATGTGGAAAGAAAGAGAAACAGAATGGAAGGGAATGTAGAACGGAACGGAGAATGGAATGGAATGGATCGCGGAATGGAACGCGGAATGCAACGTGGAATTGAATGTTTAACAGAAAAGAAAGGAATGTGGAGTGGAATGAAAAGGAATGGAATGTGGAATGGAATGAAATGGAGAATGGGATGTGGAAAGAAATCTGGAATGTCATGCGGAATGGAATGTGGAGTGGAACGTGGAATGGAATGTGGAATGTAAAGTAGAAAGGAACGTGGAATGGCATGTGGAATGGAATAGAATGGAATGTGGAATGGAATAGAATGGAATGTGGAATGGAATGGAATGGAAATTGGAATGGAATGGAATGGAAAGTGGAATGGAATAGAATGGAATGTGGAATGGAATATGGAATACAATGGAATGAAAAGGAATGTGGAACGGAAAAGAATGGAAAGTGCAATTAAAGTTGGAATGGAATGGAATGGAATGTGAAGTGGAATCTGGGATGGAATGTGGAATGGATTGTGCAATGGAATGCAATGGAATTTGGAATGGAATGCGGAATGGAGCGTGGAATTGAATGCAACGGAATGTGGAATGGAATGAGGAATGGAATGGAATGGAATGTGGAATTGAGCAGAATAGAATGTGGAATGGAATCGAAAGATATGTGGAATAGAATGGAATGGAATTGAATGGAATGTGGGATGGAATGGAAAGGAATGTGGAATGGAATTGAATTGTATGTTTAATGGAATGGAATGGAATGGAATGTGGAATTGAAGTTGGAATGGAATGGAATGGAATGTGAAATGGAATGTGGAATGGAATGGAAAAGAAGGTAAAATGGATTGTGGAATGGAATGGAATAGAATGTGGAATGGAATGGAATGAAACGTGGAATGGAACATGAAATGGAACGAGGAATGGAACGCGGAATGGAAAGGAACGGAATTTGTGATGGAAAGCAATGGAATGTGGAATGGAAAGGAACGGAATTTGTGATGGAAAGGAATGGAATGTGGAATGCAATGGAATGGTATAGAAAGTGGTATGGAATGGAATGCAATGGAAATTGCAATGGAATGGAATGCAATGTGGGACGGAATATAATGGAATGTGGAATGGAATGGAGTGGAACTCAGAATGGAATGGAAGGGAATGTAATGTGGAATGGAATGAAATGTAACTGAATGGAATGGAGAGGAATGTGGAATGGAATGTGAAATTGAATGGAATGGAACGTGGAATGGAACGTGGAATTGAACGTGGGGTGGAACATGGTATGGAATGTGCAATGAAATGTGGAATGGAATGTGTAATGGAACGAAATGGAATATTTAATGGATGGTGGAATGGAACCTTGAATGCAACGTGGAATGGAATGAACTGGAACGTAGAATGGAAAATGGAATGGAATTTGGAATGGAAACTGGAAAGGAATGTGGAATTGAATTGAATGCAATGTGGAATGGAATGGAATGGAAAGAGGAATGGAATGGAATGGAACGTGGAATGGAATGGAATGGTATCTAGAATTGAATGGAATGTGTAATGAAATATGGAATAGAATGTGGAATGGAATGTGGAATGGAATGGAATGGAATATGGAATGAAATGTGGAATTGAACATGGAATGGAATGTGGAGAGGAACGGAATGGATTCTGGAATGGAATGTTGAGTGAAGTGTGTAATGGAATGTGGAATGGAACCGAATGGAAAGTGGAATGGAATGTGTAATTGAATGAAGAATGCAACGAAAAATGGAATGGAATGGAATGTCGAATGGAATGTGGAACGGAGTGTGGAATGGAATGTGGAATTTAACGGAATGGAAAGTGGAATACAGTGCGGAAAGGAAAGAAGTGGAATGTGGAATGGAATGTGGAATGGAACGGAATGGAATGTGGAATAGAGTGCGGAATGGAAAGAAGTGGAATGTGGAATGGAATGTGGAAAGGAATGTGGAATGTAATGGAATGGATTGTGTAATGTAATGGAATGGAATGGTATGGAATATGGAATGAAATGTAATGGAATGTGGAACGCAAAGTGGAAAAGATCATGGAATAGAACGTGGAATGGAACGTGGAATGGAATTTGGAATTGAATGAAATAGAAAGTGTAATGGAATGTGGCATGGAATAGAATGGAAAGTGTAATGGAATGAGTGATGGAATGTAATGGAATGTGGAATGGAATGTTGAATGGAACGTTGAATAGAATGTGCAATGGTATGTGGAATGTAAATTAATGGAATGTGGAATTGAATGGAACGGAATGTGGAATAGAATAGAATGCAAAGGAACGTGGAAAAGAATGGAATGGAATGGAATGGAATGCAGAATCAAATGGAATGGAATGTGGAATGCAATGTAATGGAATTGAATGTGCAATTGAATGTAATGTTATGTGGAATGGAATGTAGAGGAATGTGGAACGGAATGGAATGGAATGTGGAATGGAATGGAATGGAATGTGGAATGGAATGGAATGTAACGTGGAATGTAACGTGGAATAGAATATGGAATGGAATTGAATGGAATGTGGAATGGAATGGAGTGGAATGTGGAATAGAATGGAATGGAATGGAATGTGTAGTGGAAAGTGGAATGAAATGGAATGGAAAGTGTGATGGAATGCAATGGAAAGTGGAACGGAATGGAATGGAATGTGAAACGGAACGGAACTTGGAATGGAATGCGAAGGAATGTGGATTGGAATGGAATGGAATGTGTAATGGAATGGAATGGAATGGAAAGTGAAATGTAATTAGAATCGAATGTGAAATGGAACGTAGAATTGAATGTGGAATGGAAAGTAGAATGGAATGAAATGGAAACCAGAATGGAATGGAATGGATCATGGACTGGAAGGTGGAATGCATCATGTAAGGAAACGTGTAATGTAATGAAACGTGGAAAGGAATGGAATGGAATGCAGAATGGAATGTGAAATGGAACGTGGAATGGAATGTGAAATGGAACGTGGAATGGAATTTGAAATGGAACGTGGAATGGAACATTGAATGGAATGGAATGGAAGGTGGAATGGAATGTAAAATGGAATGGAATGGTATGTGGAAAGAAATGTGGAAAGGAATGCGGAATGTAATGGAATGTAATGTGGAATGGAATGTGGAATGGAATTCAATGGAATGTGGAAAGGAGTGTGGAACGGAATGTTGAATGCAATGATTAATGGAATGTGGAATGGAATAGAATGGAATGTGGAATGGAATATGGAATGGAAAGTGGAATGGAACGGAAGTAATGTGGAATTGAATGTGGAATGGAATGTGGAAAGGAAACTGGAGCGGAATGGAATGCAATGTGGAACGGAAAGTGGAATGTATAGGAATGGAACATGGATAGGAACGTGGAATGGAAAGTGGAATGCAACGTGGAATGGAATCTGGAGTGGAATGGAATGGAATGGAATGCCAAGTGGAATGAAAGGTGGAATGGAATGTTGAAATGAATGTGGAATGGAATGGAATGGAATGTGGAATGGAATGTGGAGTGGAGAGTGGAATCGAATGTGGAATGCAACAGAGTGGAAAGTGTTATGGAATTTGTAATGCAATAGTGGAATGGAACGTGAAATGGAATGGAATTGGACATGAAATGGAACGAGAAATGGAATGGAATAGAACATGGAATGGAACGTGGAATGGAATGGAATAGAACATGGAATGGAAAGTGGAATGGAATGTGGAAAGTTTTGGAATGTGGAAAGGAATGGAATGGAAAGTGGAATGGAATTTAATGGAATATGGAATGGAATGGAAAGGAATGTGAAATGGAATGTGTAATGGAATGTGAAATGGAAGGTGGAATGAAACGTGGAATGGAACAGAAAGAAACATCGAATGGAGTGGAATGGAATGTCGGATGGAATGGAATGGAAAGCGGAATGGAATGGAATGAAATGTGGCATGGAATGCGCAATGCAATGGATTGGAATGTGGAATGGAATGGAATGGAACGTGGATTGGAAAGATTAATGGAACGTTTACTGGAACGTGGAATGGAATGTGGAATGGAATGGAATGGAATTGAATGTGGAATGGAATGCATGAGAATGTGTAATGGAATGTGAAACGGAAAGTGCAATGAAATGTTGAATGGAATGGAATGGAATTTGGAATGGAATTTGGAATGGAATGTGGAATGCAATGTGGTATCGAACATGAAATGAAATGTGGAAGGGAACATGGAATGTAATGCAAAGGAATGTGGAATAGAATGTAGAATAGAATGTGGAATCCAATGTGGAATAGACTGTGTTATGGAATGTGTAATGGAATGCAAATGAATGTGGAATGGAATGGATATGAAAGTGGAAAGGAATGTGGAAGGGAATGCAATGGAATGTGGAATGTAACGGAATGGAATGTGGAATGGAAAGTAATGGAAGGGAATGTGGAATGGAATGTGGAAAAGAGTGTGAAATTGAATGTTCAATGGAACAGAATGGAATGTGGAATGGAACGGGGAATGGAGTGTGGAATGGAGTGGAATGGAATGAGGAATGGAACGTGGAATGGAAGGTGGAATGGAATGTGGAATGGAATGTGGAATGGATTGGAATGGAAAGTTAAATGGAATGGAAAGGAATGTGGAATGGAACGTGGAATGGAATGGAATGGAACAAGGAATGGAACGTGGAATGCAATTGAATGGAAAGTGGAATGGAATGTGGAATGGAATGTGGAAAGTATTGGAATGTGGAAAGGAATGGAATGGAATGTGGAAAGGAAGGGAATGGAAGGTGATGTCGAATGTCGATTGAAACGTGGAATGGAATGGAATGGAACATGGAATGGAATGGAATGGAACGTTGAATGGAATGTGGAATGGAATGTGGAATGCAATGTAATTGAATATGGAATGGAATGGAATGGATTGAGGAATGGATTTTAAGATGGAATGTGGAATGGACTGTGGAATGGAAAGGAATGGACTGTGGAATGGAATGTGGAATTGAATGTGTAATGGAATGTAAAGGAATGTGGAATGGAATGGGGAATGGAATGTGGAATGGAACGTGGAACAGAATGGAATGGAATGTGGAATGGAACGTCTAATGTTACGGAATGGATCATGGAATGGAATTTTGAATGGAACTAGGTATTGAACGCGGAATGTAATCTGTAACGGAAGGTAAAATGGAATGTGCAATGGAATGTGGATTGGAACGTGGAATGGAATGTGCAATGGAATGTAAAGGAATGTGGATTGGAATGTGGAATGAAATTCAATGGAATATGGAATGGAATGTGGTATGGAATGTGGAATGGAATGGAATGAATTGTGGAATGGAATGAGGTTTGGAATTGAATGGAATGTAGAATGGAGTGGAATGGAATGTGGAATGGAATGTTGAATGGAATGGAATGGAATGTGGAAAGGAACGTAAAATTGAATGTGGAATGGAATGTGGAATATAATATGGAATGATGTGGCATGGAATATGGAACTGAATGGAATGGAATGTGGAATCGAATGTGGAATGGAATGTAATTCAATATGGAATGGAATGGAATGGATTGAGGAATGGAATGTGAAATGGAATGTGGAATGGACTGTGGAATGTAATGGAATGGACTGTGGAATGGAATGTGGAATGGATTGTGGAATGGAATGGAAAGGAATGTGGGATGAAAAGGGGAATGGAATGTCGAATGGAACGTGGAACGGAATGGAATGGAAAGTGGAATGGAACGTGTAATGGTTTGGAATGGAACGTGGAATGGAAAGTTGAATGGAACTAGGAATTGAACTTGGAATGTAATGTGGAAAGGAAGGTACAATGGAATGTGCAACGGAATGTGGAAAGGAATGTGGAATGGATCGTGGAATGGAATGTGCAATGGATTGTAATGGAATGCAGAATGCAACGTGGAATGCAATGTGGAATGGAATATGGAATGTAATGGAGTGAAATGTGGAATGGAAAGTGGAATGGAATTGAATAGAATGTAGAATGGAATGGAATGGAATGTGGAATGGAATGTGGAGTGGAATGCATTGCAATGTGGAATGGATTGTGGAATGGAATGGAATGGAATGTGGAATGGAATGTGGACAGGAATGCAATGGAATGTGGAATGGAATGTGGAATGGAACATGGAATGGAATGTGAAATGGAAAGTGGAATGGAATGTGCAGTGGAACGTGGAACGGAACGGGGAATGTAATGGAATGGAAATGGAATGGAACGTGGAATTGAATGGATGGAAGGTGGAGTGGAACGTTGAATGGAATGTGGAATGGAACGTGGAATGGAATGTGGAATGGAATGTAATGGATTGCAGAATGGAACGTTTAATGGAATGGAATGGAAAGTGGAATAGAAAGTGGAATGGAATGGAATGTGGAATGTATCGTGGAATGGAACGTGGAATGGAATGGAATGCAAAGTGGCGTGAAAGGCAATGGAATGTGGAATGGAATGTGGAATGGAATGGAATGGAATGGCATTTGGAAAGGAATGGAATGGAATGTGGAATGGAAAGAATGGAATGTGGAATGGAATGGAATGGTATGGAATGTAGAATGAAATGGAATCAAATGGAATGTGATGTTGAATGGAATGGAAATTAGTGTGGAATGCAAAGGAATGGAATGTGAATTGGAAAGGAATGGAACATGGAATGGAATGGAATGGAATGGAATGTGAAATGGAATGTGGAATTGAAGGTGAAAGGGAATGTGGAATGGAAAGTGGAACGGAATTAAATGGAATGTGGAAAGGAATGGAATGGAATGTGGAGTGGCATGGAGTGGAAGCTGGAATGGGACGTGGAATTGAAGTTGGAATGGAACATGGAATGGAATGTGGAAGGAATGTAGAATGGAATGGAAAAGAATGTGGAATGGAACTTAATGGAATGTAGAATGCAATGTGGAATGGAATTGAGTGGAATGTGGAATGGAATGTGGAATAGAATGGAATGTGGAATGGAATGGAATTCAATGGTATGGAACATGGAATGGAATGGAATGCAATGTGCAGTGGAATCTGGAATGGAATGGAATGGAACGTGGAATGGAACATGGAATTGAACGTGAAATTTAAGGAGGAAAGGAAAGCGGAATGGAAAGTGGAATGGAACGTGGAATGAAATGTGGAATGGAATGGAATGGAATGTGGAATGCAATTGAATGGAATGTGGAGTGGAATTTAATGGAATGCAGAATGGAATGTGGAATGGAATGGAATGGAATGTGGAATGGAATGTTGAATGGAATGAAAAGTGGAATGGAATGGAATTTAATGATATGAAACCTGGAATCCAATGAAATGGAAGGTGGAATGGAATGTAACGGAATGTGGAATGGAATGTGAAACGGAAAGTGCAATGAAATGTTGAATGGAATGGAATGGAATTTGGAATGGAATGTGGAATGGAATGTGGAATGCAATGTGGTATCGAACATGAAATGAAATGTGGAAGGGAACATGGAATGTAATGCAAAGGAATGTGGAATAGAATGTAGAATAGAATGTGGAATCCAATGTGGAATAGACTGTGTTATGGAATGTGTAATGGAATGCAAATGAATGTGGAATGGAATGGATATGAAAGTGGAAAGGAATGTGGAAGGGAATGCAATGGAATGTGGAATGTAACGGAATGGAATGTGGAATGGAAAGTAATGGAAGGGAATGTGGAATGGAATGTGGAAAAGAGTGTGAAATTGAATGTTCAATGGAACAGAATGGAATGTGGAATGGAACGGGGAATGGAGTGTGGAATGGAGTGGAATGGAATGAGGAATGGAACGTGGAATGGAAGGTGGAATGGAATGTGGAATGGAATGTGGAATGGATTGGAATGGAAAGTTAAATGGAATGGAAAGGAATGTGGAATGGAACGTGGAATGGAATGGAATGGAACAAGGAATGGAACGTGGAATGCAATTGAATGGAAAGTGGAATGGAATGTGGAATGGAATGTGGAAAGTATTGGAATGTGGAAAGGAATGGAATGGAATGTGGAAAGGAAGGGAATGGAAGGTGATGTCGAATGTCGATTGAAACGTGGAATGGAATGGAATGGAACATGGAATGGAATGGAATGGAACGTTGAATGGAATGTGGAATGGAATGTGGAATGCAATGTAATTGAATATGGAATGGAATGGAATGGATTGAGGAATGGATTTTAAGATGGAATGTGGAATGGACTGTGGAATGGAAAGGAATGGACTGTGGAATGGAATGTGGAATTGAATGTGTAATGGAATGTAAAGGAATGTGGAATGGAATGGGGAATGGAATGTGGAATGGAACGTGGAACAGAATGGAATGGAATGTGGAATGGAACGTCTAATGTTACGGAATGGATCATGGAATGGAATTTTGAATGGAACTAGGTATTGAACGCGGAATGTAATCTGTAACGGAAGGTAAAATGGAATGTGCAATGGAATGTGGATTGGAACGTGGAATGGAATGTGCAATGGAATGTAAAGGAATGTGGATTGGAATGTGGAATGAAATTCAATGGAATATGGAATGGAATGTGGTATGGAATGTGGAATGGAATGGAATGAATTGTGGAATGGAATGAGGTTTGGAATTGAATGGAATGTAGAATGGAGTGGAATGGAATGTGGAATGGAATGTTGAATGGAATGGAATGGAATGTGGAAAGGAACGTAAAATTGAATGTGGAATGGAATGTGGAATATAATATGGAATGATGTGGCATGGAATATGGAACTGAATGGAATGGAATGTGGAATCGAATGTGGAATGGAATGTAATTCAATATGGAATGGAATGGAATGGATTGAGGAATGGAATGTGAAATGGAATGTGGAATGCACTGTGGAATGTAATGGAATGGACTGTGGAATGGAATGTGGAATGGATTGTGGAATGGAATGGAAAGGAATGTGGGATGAAAAGGGGAATGGAATGTCGAATGGAACGTGGAACGGAATGGAATGGAAAGTGGAATGGAACGTGTAATGGTTTGGAATGGAACGTGGAATGGAAAGTTGAATGGAACTAGGAATTGAACTTGGAATGTAATGTGGAAAGGAAGGTACAATGGAATGTGCAACGGAATGTGGAAAGGAATGTGGAATGGATCGTGGAATGGAATGTGCAATGGATTGTAATGGAATGCAGAATGCAACGTGGAATGCAATGTGGAATGGAATATGGAATGTAATGGAGTGAAATGTGGAATGGAAAGTGGAATGGAATTGAATAGAATGTAGAATGGAATGGAATGGAATGTGGAATGGAATGTGGAGTGGAATGCATTGCAATGTGGAATGGATTGTGGAATGGAATGGAATGGAATGTGGAATGGAATGTGGACAGGAATGCAATGGAATGTGGAATGGAATGTGGAATGGAACATGGAATGGAATGTGAAATGGAAAGTGGAATGGAATGTGCAGTGGAACGTGGAACGGAACGGGGAATGTAATGGAATGGAAATGGAATGGAACGTGGAATTGAATGGATGGAAGGTGGAGTGGAACGTTGAATGGAATGTGGAATGGAACGTGGAATGGAATGTGGAATGGAATGTAATGGATTGCAGAATGGAACGTTTAATGGAATGGAATGGAAAGTGGAATAGAAAGTGGAATGGAATGGAATGTGGAATGTATCGTGGAATGGAACGTGGAATGGAATGGAATGCAAAGTGGCGTGAAAGGCAATGGAATGTGGAATGGAATGTGGAATGGAATGGAATGGAATGGCATTTGGAAAGGAATGGAATGGAATGTGGAATGGAAAGAATGGAATGTGGAATGGAATGGAATGGTATGGAATGTAGAATGAAATGGAATCAAATGGAATGTGATGTTGAATGGAATGGAAATTAGTGTGGAATGCAAAGGAATGGAATGTGAATTGGAAAGGAATGGAACATGGAATGGAATGGAATGGAATGGAATGTGAAATGGAATGTGGAATTGAAGGTGAAAGGGAATGTGGAATGGAAAGTGGAACGGAATTAAATGGAATGTGGAAAGGAATGGAATGGAATGTGGAGTGGCATGGAGTGGAAGCTGGAATGGGACGTGGAATTGAAGTTGGAATGGAACATGGAATGGAATGTGGAAGGAATGTAGAATGGAATGGAAAAGAATGTGGAATGGAACTTAATGGAATGTAGAATGCAATGTGGAATGGAATTGAGTGGAATGTGGAATGGAATGTGGAATAGAATGGAATGTGGAATGGAATGGAATTCAATGGTATGGAACATGGAATGGAATGGAATGCAATGTGCAGTGGAATCTGGAATGGAATGGAATGGAACGTGGAATGGAACATGGAATTGAACGTGAAATTTAAGGAGGAAAGGAAAGCGGAATGGAAAGTGGAATGGAACGTGGAATGAAATGTGGAATGGAATGGAATGGAATGTGGAATGCAATTGAATGGAATGTGGAGTGGAATTTAATGGAATGCAGAATGGAATGTGGAATGGAATGGAATGGAATGTGGAATGGAATGTTGAATGGAATGAAAAGTGGAATGGAATGGAATTTAATGATATGAAACCTGGAATCCAATGAAATGGAAGGTGGAATGGAATGTAACGGAATGTGGAATGGAAGCGAATGTATTGTCAAATGGAATGTGGAATGGATTGGAATGAAATGGAATGGAATCTGGAATGGAACGGAATAGAATGTGTAATGGAAAGGAATGGAATGTGGAATGGAATGGAAGGATATGGAAAGTGGAATGGAATTGAATGGAATGGAAAGTAATGTGGAATGGAATTGAATGGAATGTGGAATACAATGGAATGAAACGTGGAATGGAATGTGTAGTGGAATGTGGAAAGCAACATGAAATGGAATGTGAAATGGAATGGGGAAAGGAATGTTATGGGATGTGGAATGGAATGGAAGGGAATGTGGAAAGAAATGGAATGGAATGAAGAACGGAATATGGAATAGAATGCAACGGAATGTGGATTGGAATGTGGAATGGGATGGAAAGGAATGTGGAATGTAAAGGATTTAATGGTATGGAATGCGGAATGGAACAGAATGTAATGTGGAATGGAATGAAATGGAATGTTGAATGGAAAGTGGAAAGGAAAGGAAATGAATGTGGAATGGAATGGAATGGAATGTGGAATGGAATGGAATGTGGAATGGAATGGAATGCCATATGGAATAGAATGGAATGGAATGGATTATGGAATGGAACGGGGAATGCAATGTGGAATGGAATGTGGAATGGAATGTGGAATGTAATGGAGTGTGGAATGGAATACAATGTAATGCGGAATGGAATGGAATGGAAAGCAATGTGGAATGGAATGTGGAATGGAATGTGGAAATGAATGAAATGGAATGTGGAAAGCAAAATAAAATGGAATGTAATGGAATGTAGAATGGAGTGGAATGCAAAGAGGAAAGGAATGTGGAATCGAATGTGGAATGGAACGTGGAATGGAGTGGAAGGGAACGTGGAATGGAATGGAATGGAATGTGGAATGCAGTGCAACAGAATGTGGAATGCAATGGAATAGAATAAACGGAAATTGAAATAGAATGGAATGGAATGTGGAAAGCAATGGAATGGAAGTTGGAATGGAAAGGAAATGAATGGAATGCTTAATGGAATGGAACGGAATGTGGAATGGAACGTAATGGAACGTGGAAGGGAACGTGCAATGCAATGTGGAATGGAATGTGGAAAGTAATGGAATGGAAGTTTTAATGGAAAGGAAAGGAATGGAATATGGAATGGAATGGAATGGCATATGGAATGGAATGTGGAATGGAATGCAATGGAACGTGGAATGGAACGTGCAATGCAATGTGGAATGGAATGTGGAATGGCATATGGAATGGAATATTGAATGGAATGTGGAATGGAATGGAATGGAATGTGGAATGGAATGGAATGGAATGTGGAATGGAATGGAAAGGAATGTGGAATGGAATGGAATGGAATGTGGAATGGAATAAAGCGGAAGTTCGAATGGAATAGAGTAGAATGTGAAATGAATTGCGGAATTGAATGAGGAATGGAATGGAATGGAATGTGGAATGGAATGGAATGGAATGTGGAATGGAATGGAATGGAATGTGGAATGGAATGGAATGGAATGTGGAATGGAATGGAATGGAATGTGGATTGGAATGGACTGGAATGTGGAACGGAACGTGGAATAGAACGTGGAATGGTACGTGGAATGGAACACGGAATGGAACGTGGAATGGAACGTGGAATGGAACATGTAACGGAACATGGAATGGAATTGAATGTGGAACAGAATTTGGAATGGAATAGAATGGAATGTGGAATGGGACGTGCAATGGAACATGGAGTGGTACGTGGAATGGAACATGGAGTGGTACGTTGAATGGATCCTGGAATGGAACATGGAATGGAATGGAATTGAATGTGGAATGGAATGTTATAGAATGTAATGTGGAATCCAATGGAATGGAATGTGGAATGGAATGCAATGGAATGTGGAATGGAATGCAATGGAATGTGGAATGGAACGTGGAATGGAAAGTGGAATGGTACGTGGAATGGAACGTGGAATTGAACATGGAATGGAACGGAATGGAAAGGGGAATGGAATGTTATGGAATGGAATGTGGAATGCAAAGGAATGGAATGGAATGAAATTGAATGGAATGTGTAATGGAAAGGAATGGAATGTGGAGTGGAATGAAATGGAATGCAATGTGGAATGCAATGGAATTAAATGGAATTGAATGTGGAATGGAATGAAGCGGACGGTGGAATGGAAGTGTGGAATGTGGAATGAAATGTGGAACGGAATGTGGATTGGAATGTGGAATGGAATGGAATGGAAAGTGAAATAGAATGGAATGTATCGTGGAAAGGAATGGAATGGAATTTAGACCCGAATGGAGTGTACTGTGGAATGGAAAGGAATGAAGTAGAAGATGGAATGGAACGGAATGGAATGTGGAATGGAATGTGGAATGGAATGGAGTGGAATGTGGAATGGAATGGAATGGAATGGAGTGGAATGTTGAATGGAATGGAATGGAATGTGGAATGGAATGGAATGAAATGTGGAATGGAACGTGGAATGGAAAGGAATGGAGTGTGTAATGGAATGTGGAATGGAATGGAATGGAACTTGTAATGTAATGGAAGGGATCGTTGAATGGAATGTGGAATGGAATGTGAAATGCAATGTGGAATGGAATGTAATGGAATGGTGAATGGAATGTGGAATGGAATGTGGAATGGAATGGAATGGAAGGTGGAGTGGAAAGTGGAGTGCAATGTGGAAAGGAACGTGGATTGGAACGTGGAATGGAACGTGGAATGGAATGTGGCATGGAATGTGGAGTGGAATGTGGAATGGAATGGAAACAATGTGGAATGGAATGGAATGGAATGTGGAATGGAATAGAATTTAATTTGGAATGGAATGTGGAATGGCATGGAATGCAACCTGGAATGGAATGGAATGCAACATGGAATGGAATGGAATGGAATGGAATGTGGAATGGAATGGAATTGAATGGAATGTAGAATGAGATGCAATTGAATGTGCAATGGAATGTGGAATGGAGTGGAATGGAATGTCGAATGGAATGGAATCAAATCTGGAATGGAATGTGGAATGGAATGGAATGTTAAATGGAAAGGAGTGGAATGGAATGCAATGTGAAATGCATCGGAAATGGAATGGAATGTGGAATAGAACGGAATGGAATGGAACTGAAAGGAATGCGCAATGGAATTGAATTGAATGGAACGGAAAGTGGAATGGAAAGGAATGCTTTGCGGAATGGAATGAAATGGAATGGAATGTGGAATGAAAGGGAATGGAAACGAATGGAATGGGATGTGGAATGGAAAGGAATGGAAAGTGGAATGGCATGGAATGGAATGTGGAATGGAATGGAATGCAATGGAATGGAATGTGGAATGGAATGGATAGGAATGTGGAATTGAATATGGAATGGAACGGAATGGAATGTGGAATGGAAAGAAATGGAATGTGGAATGGAATTGAATGGTATGTGGAATGGAACATGGAATGGAATCGAATGGAATGTGGAATGGAATGGAAGGGAAAGTTAAATGGAATGGAATGGAATGTGGAAAGGAATGTGAAATGGAATGTGGAATGGTATGGATTGGTACGGAATGTGGAATGGAATGTGAAATGGAATACAAGAGAATGTGGAATGGAATGTGGAATGGAATGGAGTGGACTGTTGAATGGAATGTGGAATGGAATGTGGAATGGAATGGAATGGAATGAGGAGTGGAAATTGGCATTGTAGGTGGAATGGAACGTAGAATGGAATGTGGAATGGTATGGAGTGGAATGTGGAATGGAATGTGGAATGCAATGGAATTTTTAATGAAATTGAATGGAATGTGGAATCGAATGGAATGGAATAGAATGGAAATGAATTTGAAATGCAATGGAATGTGGAATGGAATGGAATTGAATGGGATGGAATTTGAAATGGAATGGAACTGAATGTGGAATGGAATGCAATGGAATAGGTCATGGAATGAATGCAAAGTGGAATGGAATGGAATGTAATGGAATGTGGAATGGAATGGAATGGAATGGAACGTGGAATGGAATGGAATGGAATGAAATATGGAATGGAATGTGAAATGGAATCAAATGCAATTTGATATGGAATGGAATGGAATATGGAATGGAATGGAATGGAGTGTGTAATGCAATGGAATGGAACGTGGAATGGAATGGAAAGGAATGTGGCATGGAATGGAATTGAATGTGGAATTGAATGTGGAAATAAATGGAATGGAATGTGAAAAGGAATGGAATGGAGTGTGGAATGGAATTTGTAATGGAACGGAATGTTATGTGAAAGGGAATGTGTAATGGAAGGTGGAATAGAATGTCAAATGTAATGGAATGGAAAGTGGAATTGAAGGTGGAATGGAATGGAATGGAATGAGGAATTGAATATGGAATGGAATGGAATGGAATGTGGAAAGGAATGAAATGGAATGTGGAATGTAATGGAATGGAATATGGAAAGGAACAGAATGTGGAAAGGAATGTAAATAAATGGAATGGAATGGAATGGAATGTGGAATGGAATGGAGAGGAATGTGGAATGGAAAGGAATGGAATGTAGAAATGAATCGAATGAAATATGGAATGGAATGGAAAGGAAAGGAATGGAATGTGGAATGCAACAGAAGGGAATGTGGAATGGAATTTGGAATGGAATGGACTGGAAAGGAATGGAATGTGGAATGGAATGGAAAGGAATTTGGAATGGAATGTCTTGTGGAATGGAATGGAAAGTTGAATGCATTGCAATGGAATTTGGAATGGAATGGAATGGAATGTGGAATGAAATGAAATGGAATGGTATGGAATTTGAAAAGAAATGGAATTGAATGTGGAATGGAATGAAATGGAATGTGGAATGGTAAGTGGAATGGAATAGAATGGTTGGTGAAAAGGAATGGAATGGAATGTGGAATGGAAAGGAATGGATTGTATGTGGAATAGACTGGAAAGGAAGGTGGAATGGAATGCGGAATGGAATTGAATGGAATGTGGAATGGAACATGGAATGGAATCGAATGGAAAGTGGAATGGAATGGAAGGGAATGTTAAATGGAATGGAATGGAATGTGGAAAGGAATGTGGAATGGAATGTGGAATGGTATGGATTGGTATGGAATGTGGAAGGAAATGTGGAATGGAATACAATAGAATGTAGAATGGAATGTGGAATGGAATGGAGTGGACTGAGGAATGGAATGTGGAATGGAATGGAATGGAATGAGGAGAGGAAATTGGAATTGTACGTGGAATGGAACGTAGAATGGAATGTGGAATGGTATGGAGTGGAATCTGGAATGGAATGTGGAATACAATGGAGTTTGTAATGAAATTGAATGGAATGGAAAAGAATGTGGCATGGAATGGAATTGAATGAGGAATTGAATGTGGAAATAAATGGAATGGAATGTGAAAAGGAATGGAATGGAGTGTGGAATGGAATGTGTAATGAAACGGAATGTAATGTGAAAGGGAATGTGTAATGGAATGTGGAATAGAATGTCAAATGTAATGGAATGGAAAGTGGAATTGAAAATGGAATGGAATGGAATGGAATGTGGAATGGGAAGTGGGATGCAATGGAATGCAATGTGGAATGGATTGTGGAATGGAATTTGGAATGGAAAGCGGAATGCAATGGAGTGGAATGTGGAATGCAATGTGAAGTGGAATGTAATGAAATGTGAAATGGAATTTCGATTGGAATGTGGAATGGAAAGTTGAATGGAAAGTGGAAAGGTGCGTGGAATGGAACGGAATGGATCATGTAATGGAATGTGGAATGGAATGGAATGGAATGTGTAATGGGATGGAATGGAATGAGGTTTGGAATGTGGAAAGGAAAGTGGAATGGAATGGAATGAGGAATGGAAGGTGGAATTTAATTGAATGGACCTTGGAATGGAACGTAGAATGGAACGTGGAATGGAACGGAATAGAATGTGAAAAGGAATGTGCAATGGAATGGAATGGAATGGAATGTGGTATGGGGTGTGGAATGGAATGTTGAATGGAATGATTAATGGAATTTTGGATGGAATGTAATGGAATGTGGAATGGAATGTGGAATGGAATGTGAATTGGAACAAAAATTATGTGGAATGGAACGTGGAATGGAATGTTGAAAGGAAACTGGAACGGAATGAAATGTGGAAAGGAAACTGGAATGGAACGGAATGGAACGTGGAATGGAACGTGGAATGGAACGTGGAATGGAATGGAATAGAAAGTTGAACAGAACATTGAATGGAACGTGGAATGCGATGTGGAATGGAATGTGGAATGGAATGGAATGCAATGTGGAATGAAATCTGGAATGCAATGTGGAATGGAATGCAGAATGGAACAGAATGGAATGTGGAATGAAATGTGTAGTGGAGAGGTGAATCGAACATGGAATGTAACGGAATCGAAAGTGGAATGGAATTTGTAATGGAATTGAGGAATGGAATGTGAAATGTAATGGAATGGGATGTGGAGCTGAACATGGAAAGAAATGGAATGGAACATGGAATGGATCGTGGAAAGGAATGTTGAATGGAATGTGGAATGGAATGTGGAAAGGATTGTAATGTGGAAAGAAATGGAATGGAATGTGTAATGGAATGGATAGGAATGTGTAATGGAATGTGGTATGGAATGCGAAATGGAAGGTGGTATGAAAATTGGAATGGAACAGAATGGAACATGTAATGGAATGGAATGGAATGTGGAATGGAATTTAGGATGGAATGGAATGCGGAATGGAATTGAATGGAACGAGGAAAGGAATGTGGAATGGAATGTGGAATGGAATGTGGAATGGATTCTGGAATGGAATGTAATGGAATGTGGAATGGAATTTGGAATGGAATGCAGTCGAATGGGGAATGGAATGTGTAATGGAATGTGGAATGAAATGTGGAATGGAATGGAATGGAAAGTGGAATGGAACATGGAATGGAATGGAACAGAACGTGGAATGGAACGTGGAATGGAATGTGCAATGGAACATGGAATGGAATGTGAAATGGAACGTGTAATGGAAAGTGCAATGGAATGTGGAATGGAACATGGAATATAATGAAATGGAAAGTGGAATGGAATGTGGAATTGAATGGATGGAACGTGGAGTGCAACGAGGAATGGAATGTGGAATGGAATGTGAAATGGAACGTGGAATGGATTGTAAACGGAATGTGGAATTGAAGGTGGAATGAAATGGAATGGAATATTGAATACAATGTGTAATGGAATGAAATGGAACCTGGAATGGATCGTGGAATGGAAGGTGGAATACAATGTGAAATGGAATGGAATGGAATGTGGAATGAAACGGAATTTAATGTGGAATGGAATGTGGAATGGAATGGAATGGAATAGAATGTGGCAAGAAACGGAATGGAATGTCGAATGGAAACAATGGAATGTGGAATGGAATGGAATGGTATGGAATTTAGAAAGGAATGGAAGGGAATGGAATAAAATGTGAAATGTAATGGAATTTAGTGTGGAATGCAAAGAAATGTAACGTGGATTGGAAAGGAATGGAACATGGAATTGAATGCAATGGAATGTGAAATGACATGTGGAATAGAATGTGATATGCAATGTGGAAAGGAATTTGGAACGGAATTAAATGACTCGTGTAAAGGAATGGAATGGAATGTGGAATGGAATGGAATGGAAGCTGGAATGGAACGTGGAATGGAACCTGGAATAGAACGTGGAATGTAATGTGGAAGGAATGTTCAATGGAAAGGAATGGAATGTGGAATGGAATTTAATGGAATGCAGAATGGAATGTGGAATGCAATGGAATAGAATGTGGAATGGAATGTGGAATGGAATGGATTGTGGAATGGAATGGTATTTAATGGTGTGGAATATGGAATGGAATGGAATATAATGTACAGTGGAATCTGGAATGGAATGGAATGGAACGTGGAATGGAAAGTGGAATTGAACGTGAAATCGTACGCAGAATGGAACGTGGAATGGAACGTGGAATGAAATGTGGAATGGAAGGTAATGGAATGTGGAATGGAAGGGAATGTAATTTGTAATGGAATGTGGAATGGAATGCAATGAAGTGGATTGGAATGTCGAATGGAATGGAATGGAATGTGTAATGGAATGGAATGGAATGTGGAATGGAATTGAATGCTATGGAATGGGGAATGGAGATGAATTGAATGTAATGGAATGTAGAATGGAACGGAATGGAACGTGGAATGGAAAATGGAATGCAAACTGGAATGGAACGTGGAATGGAAAGTGGAATGGAACATGGAATGGAATGTGAAGTGGAACGTGGAATGTAATGTAATGGAACGTGGATTCTAATGTGGAATTGACTGGATACAACGTGGATTGGGACGTGGAATGGAATGTGGAATGGAAGGTGGAATGGAATGTGGAATGGAAAGTAATGGAATTTGGAATGGAACGTGGAATGGAAAGGAATGGAATGTGGAATACAATGTGGAATGGAATGGAATGTAACGTGGAATGGATCACGGAATGGCACGTGGAATGGAATGTGGAAAGGAATGGAATGGAATGTGGAATGAAAGGGAATGGAATGTGGAATGGAAAGGAATGGAATGGAAATTGGAAAGGAATGGAATGAAATGTGGAATGGAATGGAATTAGGAATGGAATGGAATGGAATGCGGTATGGAATGTGGAAAGGAAAGTGGAATGTAATGGAATGTAATGTGGAAAGGAAATTCGAAACGAATTGAATGCACCTTGGAATGGAATGTACAATGGAGTGGAAAGAGGAATGGAATGGAAAGGAATGGTGTGGAATGGAAAGTGGAATGGAATGGAAGGGAATGTGCAATGGAATATGGAATGGAATGGGATGCAGTCTGAAATGGAATGTGGAATAGAATGGAACGGAAAGTGGAATGGAATGTGGAATGGAATGGAATGTGGAATGGAATGGAATGGAATGCGGAGTGGAATGGAATGGTATGTGGAATGGAATAGAATTTAATGGAATGGAATGTGGAATGTAATGGAATCGAATGGAATGGAATGTGGAATGGAATCGAATGGAATGGGGAATGGAAATGAATTGAATGTGGAGTGGAATAGAAAGGAATGAAATGTGGAGTTGAATGGAATGGAATGGAATGCGGAATGGAATGGAATGCAATGGAATGTGGAATGGAATGGAATGCAATGGAATGTGGAATGGGGTCGAATGGAATGTGGAATGGAACTGAATGAAATTTGGAATGGAATTTAGAATGGAAGGGAATGAAATGTGGAATGGAATGTATTGGAATGTGGAATGGAATTGAATTTGGAATGGAATGGAATGGAATGTGGAATAGAAAGGAATGCTATATGGCCTGGAATGGAATGGAATGTGGAAAGAAATTGAGCAGAATGTGGCACGGAATGGAATGGAGTGTGAAATTTAACGAAATGGACTGTGGATTGGAAAGGAATGGAATGTGTAATGGAGTGGAATGGAATGTGGAATGGAATGGAATCGAATGTAGAGCAGAATGGAATCGAATGTGTAATGGAATGTGGAGTGGAATGGAATGGAATGGAAAGGAATTTGGAATGCAATGGAATAGAAAGGAATGTGGAATGCAATGGGAAGTCTAATGGAATGTGAAATGCAATGGAATGGATTGGAATGGAATGGGGAATGCAACGGAATTGAATTGAATGTGGAATGGAACGGAATTGAAAGTCGAATGGAATGTGGAATGGAATGTGGAATGGGACGGAATGGAATGTGGAATGGAAAGTGGAATTCAATGAGGAATGGAACGTGGAATGCAAAGGAATGAAATGTGAAATTGAAGGTTGAATGGCTGAGAATGGAACGTGGAATGAAATGTGAAATGGAAGGATGAATGGGTGAGAATGGAACGTGGAATGTAATGGAATTGAATGATGAATGGAATGAGGAATGGAATGCGGATTGGAGGGTGGAATGGAAAGTGGAATGGGTTGGAAAGGAACATGGAATGGAATGTGGAATGGATTGGAATGGAATGTCAAATGGAATGGAATGTCAAATGGAATGGAATGGAATGTGGTATGGAATGGAATGGAATGTGGAATGGAATGAGGAATGGAAAGGAATGGAATGTGGCATTGAATTTGGAATGGAATGTGGAATGGAATGGAATGTGGTATGAAATGGATTCAATGGAATGTGGAATGCAATGTGGAATAGAATGGGATTGAACGGAATGTGCATTGGATGTGGAATGGAATGGAATTGAACGTGGATTGGAATGAAATGTGGAATGGAATGGAATCGAATGGAATCGAAAGTGGAATGGAATGGAATGCAATGCGTAATAGAATAGAATGGGATGGAATGAGGAATGGAATGTGGAATGGAATGGAATGGAATGTGGAATAGAATGGATTGGAATGTGGAATGAAGTGTGGAATTGAATGGAATGCAACGCGGAATGGAATGGAATGTGGAATGGAACGTGGAACGTAATGGAATGGAACGTGGAATGGGAGACCGCATAATATGTAATGGATCATGGAAAGGAAGGATGAATGGAACATGGATTGGAATGTGGAATGTGGAATAGAATGGAAAGGAATGTGGAATGGAGGGGAATGGAACGTGGAATTGAATACAATAGAATGTGGAATGGAATATGGAATGGAACGGAAAGTGGAATGGAATGGATTGTGAATTGGAATGGAAAGCAATTTGGAATGGAATGTAACGGGATGCAGAATGGAAAGGAATGGAATGTGGAATCTAATGGAAAGGAATGTAATATGGACTGAAATGGAATGGAATGGAATGTGGAATGGAATGTTTTATGGAATGGAATGAAATGTAGAATGGAACACGGAATGGAACGTGGAAAGCAATGTAGAACGGAACGTGGAATGGAACATGGAATGGAATGGAATGGAACGTGGAATGGAAAGTGGAATGGAAAGGAATAGCAATTGGAATGGAACGGAAAGGAAAGGAACGAGGAATGGAATGTGGAATGGAAAGTGGAATGAAATACTGACTGGAATGGAATCGAATGGAATGCACAATGGAATCTGGAAAGGAATGGAATGGAACCAGGAATGGAATGGAAAGGAAAGTGGAATGGATTGGAATGGAATGTGGAATGGAATGTGGACTGGAATGGAATGCAGAATCAAATCGAATGAAATGTGGAATGGAATGTGGAAGTGAATGGCATTGAATGGAATGTGGAAAGGAATGGAAAGGGATCTGCAATGGAAAGGAATGGAATGTGGACTGTAATGGAATGGAATGTGGAGTGGAATGGAATGGAATGGAATATGACTACAATGGAATGGAATGGAATGTGCAATGAAATGTGGAATGGAATAGCATATGACAGAAATGGTATGGAGTGGAATGGGCAATTGAATGTGGAAAGGAATGGAATGCAGAATGGAACGTGGAATGGAATGGAATGCAATGTGGAATGGAATGGAATGCAATGTGGAATTGAATGGAAGGGAGTGTGGAATGGAATAGAATGGAATGTGGAACGGAATGGAATGTGGAATGCAATGGACTGTGGAATATAATGGTATGGATTTGAATGGAATGTGAAATAGAATTGAATGAAATGGAATGGAATGTGAAACGGAATGGCATGGAATGTGGAACGGAATGGAATGGAATGTGGAATGCAATGGAATGGAATGTGGAATGGAATATGGAATGCAATGCAATGGAAAGTGGAATGGAATGGAATGGAGTGTGGAAAGGAATGGAATGGAATGTGGAATGAAATGTGGAATGGAATGGAATGGAATGGAATGTGGAATGAAATGGAATGGAATGTGGTATGGAATGGAATGAAATCTGTAATGGAATAATAGAATGGAATGGAATGGAATGTTGTAAGGAACGGAATGGAATGTGAAATGGAAGAATGGAATGGAAAGGAAAGTGGAAAGGAAAGGAATGTTTAATGGAATGGAATGGAATGTGGGATGGAATGTGTAATTGAATGGAATGGAACGTGGATTGGAACGGAATGAAATGAGGAATGGAATGTGGAATGGAAGCTGCAATGGAATGCGGAATAGAATATGTAATGGAATGTTATGGAATGTGGGATGGAATGTGGAATGGAATGGAATGGAAAATAGAGTGGAATGGAGTGGAATGTGGAATGTAATGTGGAATGGAATGGAATGGAACGTAGAGTGGAATGGAATGGAATGGAATATGAAATGTAGGAATGGAATGGAAAGGAATGTAAAGGGGAATTGAAAAGAAATTGGAGTGGAATGGAATGGAATGTGGAATGGAATGGAATGGAATGTTGAATGGAATGGAATGTGGAATGGAATATGGAACGGAATGGAATGGAAAGGAATGTGGAATGGAACATGGAATGGAACATGGAATGGAAAGATCAATGGACCCTGGAATGGAAAGTGAAATGTAATGGTACGGAATGGAATGTGGAATGGAATGGAATGGAATTTGAAATGGAATTGAGTGGAATGTGGAATGGAGTATGTAATGGAATGGAATGGAACCTGCAATGGTAGAAGGAATGGAAAGTGGATTAAAACTTGGAATGGAACTTGGAAAGGAATGGAATGGAACGTGTAGTGGAAAGTGGAATGGAACGTGGAATGGACCTTGAAATGGAACATGGAATGGAAAGTGGAATGGACCCTGGAATGGAACGTGGAATGGAATGGAATGGAAAGTGGAATGGAATGGGATGGAATGCAATGTGGAATGAATGGAATGGAGTTCGAAATGAAATGGAATGGAATGTGGAACGCAATGGAATGTGGAGTGGAATGGAATGGAATGTGGAATGGAATATGAAATGGAATGGAATGGAACGTGCAATGGTACGAGAAATGGAACGTGGAACAGAAGTTGGAATGGAACCTAGAAAAGAATGGAATGCAACGTGGAATGGAATGTGGAATGGAACGTGGAATGGAACGTGGAATGGAACATGGAATGGAACATGGAATGGAATAGAAAGGAACGTGGAATGGAACGTGGAGTGAAACGTGGAATGAAACGTGGAATTGGAGCATTGAATGAATGGAATACTACGTGGAATTGAATGGAATGGAATGTGGAATGCAATGGAATGCAATTCAATGGAATGTGAAATGGAATGGAATGGAATGTGCAATTAAATGTGGAATGGAATGGAATGGAATGTGCAATGGAATGTGGAATGGAATGCAATGGAATATGAAATGGAATGTAATGGAATGGAATGTGGAATGGAATGGAATGGAATGTGAAATGCAATGGAGTGGAATGTGGAATGGAATGTGGAATGGAATGGAATGCAATGTGGAATGGAATGGAATGTGATGTGGAATGGAATAGAATGGAATGGAATGGAAGGTGGAATGTAATGCGGAATGGAATGGAATGAAAAGTGGAATGGAATGTCGAAAAGATTGGAATGGATTGTGGAATGGAACGTGGAATGGAAAGTGGAATGAAAGGTGGAATGGAACGGAATGGAAGGAGGAATGGAATTGATTGGAACGTGGAATGGAATGGAATGAAACGTAGAATGGAATGGAATGGAAGGTGAAATGGAATGGAATGAAACGTAGAATGGAATGAAATGGAATTTGGAATGGAATGGAATGGAATGTGGAAAGGAATGTAATGGAAAGTGGAATGTAATGGAATGGAATGTGGAATCGAATGGAATGGAATATGGAATGGAATGGAATGGAGTGGAATGTGGAATGGAACGTGAAATGCAATGTGGAATGGAAAGTGGATTGCAATGGAATGGAATGAGGAATTGAATGTTGAATGGAATGGAATGGAATGTGGAAGGGAAATGAATGGACTCTGGAATGAAATTTGGAATGGAATGGAATGGAATGTGGAATGGATTGGAATGGAATGTGGAATGGAATACGATGGAACGTGGAATAGAATGGAATGGAATGTTGAATTCAATGGAATGGGATGGAATGCGGAATGGAATGTGAAATGGAATGTGCAAAGGAATGGAATAGAAAGTGGAAAGCAATGTGGAATGGAATGGAACGGAATGTGGAAAGCAGTGGAATGGAACATGGAATGGAATGTGGGGCGGAATGGAATGGAATATGGGACGGAATGGAATGGATAATGGAATGGAATGAAATGGAATTTAATGGAATCTGAAATGGAATTGAATGGAATGGAATGGAATTGAATAAGGATTTGAATAGATTGGAATGCGGAATGGAATGGAATTGAATAAGGATTTGAATAGATTGGAATGAGGAATGGAATGCAATGGAATGGATTGGAATGCGGAATGGAATGTGGAATGGAATGGTATGGAGTGGATTGGAATGTGGAATCGAATGTGAAATGAGATGGAAAGGAATGTGGAATCGAATGTGAAATGGAATGGAATGGAATTTGGAATGGAATGTGGAATGGAATGGAATGGAAAGTGGAATGGAATGGAATGGAATATGGAATGGAAAGAAATGGAATATAGAATGCAATGGAATGTGGAAAGGAACGTGTAATGAAACGTGAAATGGAATGTGGAATGCAAGAGAAAGGAAAGAGGAATTGAATGTTGAATGGAATGAAATGGAATGTGGAATGGAAAGGAATGGAGTGTGGAATGGAATGCGGAATGGAATGTGGAATGGAATGGAACGGAATGTGGAATGGAAAGTGGAATGGAACGGAATGGAAGGTGGAATGGAAAGTGAAATGGAATGGAATGGGATGTATATTGGAACTTGGAAAGGAACGTGGAATGGAACGTGGAATGTGATGCAGAATGGAATGCGGAATGGAATGGAACATTGAATGGAATGGAATGGAACGTCGGATGAATGGAATGGAATGTGGAAATGAATGGAATGTAATGAGGAATGGAATGGAATGGAATGCGAAATTCAATGTGGAATACAGTAGAATGCAATGTGGAAAGGAATGTGTAATGCAATGGAATGGAATGTGGAATGGAATGGAATGGAAGGTGGAATGGAATGGACTGGAATCTGGAATGGAACGCAACAGAACAGAATGTGGAAGGGAATGTTTAATGGAATGTGGAATGGAATGGAATATAATGGAATGTGGACTGGAATGGAATAGAATTTGCAATGGAACGGAATGGAAAGCGGAAAGGAGGAATAGAATGGAATGGAATGTGGAATGGAAAGGAAGATAGAGGAATGTGGAATGGAATTAAATGCAATGTAGAAAGGAATGGAATGGAATGTGGAATGTTATGGATTCGAATGTGAAATGGAATGGAATGTAAAGAAAGTGGAATGCAAACGGTAATGGAATGTGGAATGCAATGTGGAATGCAATGGAATCGAATGTGGAATCGAATGGAATGGAATGTGGAAGGCAATGTGGTATGCAAAGTGGAATGGAATGGAATGGACTGTGGAACGGAATGTGGAATGGAATATGGAATGGAATGTGGAATGGAATGTGGAATGGAATAGAATGCAATGTGGAATGGAATGGAATGGAATGTGGAATGGAATGGAATGGAATGTGGAATGGAATGGACTGGAATGTGGAATGAAATGGACTGGAACGTGGAATGGAATAAAATGGAGTGGAATGTGGAATGAAATGGAATGGAATGGAATGTGGAATGGAATGTGCACATGAATGTGGAATGGAATATGGAATGGAGTGGAATGCAATGTGGAATGGAATGTGGAATGAAATGTGGAATGGAATGGAATGCAAAGTGGAATGGAATGGAATGTAGAATGAAATGGAATGGAATATGGAATGCAATATGCAATGGTATGGAATGTGCAATGGAATGTGTAGAGGAATGAAGAATGGAATGTGGAATACAATGGAATGGGATGAGGAATTGAATGTGGAATGGAATGGAAAGGAATGTGGAATGAAAAGGAATGGAGTGTGTAATGAAATGTGGAATGGAATGTACAATAGAATGGAATAGAATTCAGAATGGATTGGAATGGAATGTGGAAAGGATTGGAATGGGATGTGCAATGGAATGGAATGAAAAGTGGAAAGGAATGGAATGGAATGTTTATTGGAATGTGGAATGGAATGGGGAATGGAATGTGGCATGGAATGGAATTGAATGTGGAATGGAATGGAACGCAATGCGGATTGTAATGTGGAATGGAATGGAATTGAATGTGGAATGGAAAGTGGAATGGAATGGAATGGAATGGAATGTAGAACGGAATTTGGAATGGAATGGAATGGAAAGGAATGGAGTGTGAAATGGAATGGGATGTAATGTTGTATGGAATGGAATGCAATGTGGAATGGCATGGACTGGAATGTGGAATGGAATGGAATGGAATGGAATGGAATGTGGAATGGAATATGTAATGGAATGTTGAATGGAATATGGAATGGAATGGAATGGAATATGGAATAGAATGGAATGGAATATGGAAGGGAATGGAATGTGGAATGGAACGTGTAATGGAATGTGTAATGGAATGTAGAATGCAATGGAATGGAAAGAGAAATTGAATGTTGAACGGATGGAATTGAATGTGGAATGGAAAGGAATGGAGAGTGAAGTGGAATGTGGAATGGAATGTGGAATGGAATGTGGAATAGAATGGAATGGAATGTGTAATGGAAGGGAATGGAATGTGGAATGGAACGTGGAATGTAATGGATTGCGATGTATATTGGAACGTGGAATGGAACGTGGAATGGAACATAGAATGGAATGTGGAATGGAATGGAATGGAATGGAACGTCGGATGGAATGGAATGGAATGAGGAATGGAATGGAATGGAATGTGGAATGGAATGGAATGGAATGTGGAATGGAATTTAGAATGGAATAGAATGGAAAGTGGAATGGAATGTAGAATGGAATGGAAAGGAATGTGGAATGGAATGGACTGGAATGTGTAATGGAATGGAATGGAATGGAAGGTGGAAGGGAATGTGTAATGGAATGTGGAATGGAATGGAATGGGATGTGGAATTCAATGGAATGGAATGGAATTCGTTAAGGAATGGAATTTAATGTGGAATGGAATGGAATGGAATGTGGAATGGAATGGAATGGAATGGAATGGAATTGAATGTAGACCGGAATGGAATGGAACATGCAATGGAACTGAATGGAATATGGAATGGCATGGAACGGAATGTGGAATGGAAATTGGAATGGAATTGAATGGAATGGAACGTGGAATGGAATGGAATGGAATGGAATGTGGAATGGAATAGAATGGAATGGAATGTAATGGAATGGAATGTGGAATGCAATGCGGAAAGGAATGTGGAATGTAATGCGGAATGGAATGGAAAGGAAAGGAATGTGGACTGGAATGGAATGGAATGGAATGGAAAGAATGGAATGTGCAATGGGATGGAATGGTATGAGCAATGGCATGAAATGCAATGTGGAATGGAACGTGGAATGGAATAGAATGTAACTGAATGTGGAATGGAATGGAATGGAATATGGAATGGAATGGAATGGAAGGCATTGTGAAATGGAAGGTGGAATGGAATGAGGAATGTAATGTTGAATGGAACGGAATGGAATGTGGAATGGAATGGAATGAAATGTGGAATGGAATGCAATTGAATGGAATGGAATGTGGAATCGAACGTCGAATGAAATGGAATGGAATGATGTGGAATGTGGAAGAGAATATGGAATGGAATGGAGTGAGGAATAGAAAGTGAATTGGAAAGTGGAATGGAACGTGAAATGGAACGGAAAGAAACAAGGAATGGAACGGTTTGGAATGTGGAATGGAATGGAAAGGAATGGAATTGAACGTGGAATGGAACATGCTATGTAATGGAATGGAACATAGAATGCATTGTGTAATGAAACGTGGAATGGAACATCGGATGGAAAGTATAATGGAATGTGGAATGGAACGGAACTTCAGATGGAATGGAATGGAATGTGTAA
This sequence comes from Pongo abelii, assembly GCF_028885655.2. Lineage (NCBI taxonomy): Eukaryota > Metazoa > Chordata > Mammalia > Primates > Hominidae > Pongo > Pongo abelii. The sequence continues at coordinate 11,420,841 of NC_071999.2, forward strand.
TGGAACGGATGGGAATGTCGAACGGAATGGAATGGAATGTGGAATGGAATGTGGAATAGAATAGAATAGAATGTGGAATGGAATGTGGAATGGAATGGAATGGAATGGAATTTGGAATGGAATGGAAAGGAATGTGGAATGGAATGAACTGGAATGTGGAATGGTATGGAATGCAACCGAATGTGGAAGGGAATGTGTAATGGAATGTGGAATGGAATGAAATTGGATGTGTAATTGAATGGAATGGAATGGAATGCGGTACAGAGTGGAATGAAATGTGGAATGGAATGGAATGTAGTGGAATGTGGACTGGAATGGAATGGATTGTGCAATGGAATTGAATGGAATATGGAATGGCATGAAATAGAATGTGGAATGGAAACTGGAATGGAATTGAATGGAATGGAACGCAGAGTGGAATGTAATGAAATGGAATGTGGAATGGAATGGAATGGAATGGAATGTGGAATGTAATGCGGAAAGGAACATGGAAAGGAATGTGGAATGGAATGAAAAGGAATGAATTGTGGAATGGAATGAAAAGGAATGGAATGTGGAATGGAATGTTATGGAATGGAATGGAATGGAATTGAATGTAGACTGGAATGGAATGGAATGTGCAATGGAATTGAATGGAATATGGAATAGCATGGAATGGAATGTGGAATGGAAATTGGAATGGAATTGAATGGAATGGAATGTGGAATGGAATGGAAAGGAATGGAATGTAGAATGGAATGGAATGGAATGGAATGTTTAATGGAATGGAATGGAATGGAATGTGGAATGCAATGCTGAAAGGAATGTGGAATGTTATGTGGAATGGAATGGAAAGGAATGGAATGTGGTCTGGAATGGAATGGAATGGAATGGAATGTGCAATGGAATGGAATGGAATGAGGAATGGCATGAAATGGAATGTGGAATGGAACGTGGAATGGAACAGAATGGAATTGAATGTGGAATGGAATGGAATGGAATATGGAATGGAATGGAATGGAAGGCAGTGTGAAATGGAAGGTGGAACGGAATGAGGAATGTAATGTTGAATGGAATGGAATGGAATTTGGAATGGAATGGAATGAAATGTGGAATGGAATGAAATTAAACGGAATGGAATGTGGAATCGAATGTGGAATGGAATGGAATGGAATGATGTGGAATGTGGAAAAGAATATGGAATGGAATGGAATGGAGTGAGGAATAGAATGTGGATTAGAACGTGGAATGGAACGTGGAATGGAACGGAAAGGAACACGAAATGTAACGGAATGGAATGTGGAATGGAATGGAAAGGAATGGAACTGAACGTGGAATGGAAGGTGCTATGTAGTGGAATGGAACGTAGAATGCAATGTGGAATGAAACGTGGAATGGAACATGGAATGGAAAGTATAATGGAATATGGAATGGAATGGAATGGAACGTTGGATGGAATGGAATGGAATGTGGAATGGAATGGAATGGAATGTGGAATGGAATGGAATTGAATGGGGAACAGAATAGAATAGAATGTGGAATGGAATGTGGAATGGAATGGAATGGAGTGTGAAATGGAATGGAAAGGAATGTGGAATGGAATGGACTGGAATGTGGAATGGAATGGAATGGAAGGGAATGTGGAAGGGAATGTGTAATGGAATGCTGAATGGAACGGAATGGGATGTGGAATTGAAAGGAATTGAATGGAATGCGGTATGGAATGGAGTGGAATGTGGAATGGAATGGAATGGAATGGAATGTGGACTGGAATGGAATGGAATGTGAAATGGAATTGAATGGAATATGGAATGGCTTGAAATGGAATGTAGAACGGAAATTAGAATGGAATTGAATGCAATGGAATGCAGAGTGGAATGGAATGGAATGGAAAGTGGAATGGAATGGAATGGAATGTGGAATGTAATGTGGAAAGGAATGCGGAATGGAATGTGGAATGGAATGAAAAGGAATGGAATGTGGACTGGAATGGAATTGAATGGAATGGAATGTGCAATGGAATGCAATGGAATGTGGAATGGCATGAAATGGAATGTGGAATGGAACGTGGAATGTCATGGAATGGAATGGAATGTGGAATGGAATGGAACGTAACATGGAATGGAATGGAATGGATGGCAGTGTGAAATGGAAGGTGGAATGGAATGTGGAATGTAATGTTAAATGGAATGGAATGGAATGGAATGTGAAATGGAATGCAATTGAATGGAATGGAATCTGGAATCAAATGTGGAATGGAATGGAATGGAAAGTTTGGAATGTGGAAAAGAATATGGAATGGAATGGAATGGAGTGAGGAATGGAAAGTGGATTGGAACGTGCAATGGAACATGGAATGGAACGGAAAGGAACATGGAATAGAACGGAATGGAACATGGAAAGGAATGGAAAGGAAGGGAATTGAAAGTGGAATGGAACATGCTATGGAATGGAATGGAACATAGAATGCAATGTGGAATCAAACGTGGAATGGAACTGGGAGTGAAACATGGAATGCAAAGGAATGTAAAGTGGAAATGGATGGAATGGAAGCTGAATTGGAACGTTGTATGGAATGGAATGGAACGTGGAATGGAAAGTCCTATATAATGGAATGGAACAAAGAATGGAACGTAGAATGGAACGTAGAATTGAACGTGGAATGGAACGTGAAATGGAATGGAATGGAAAGTGGAATGGAAAGGAATGGAACATGGAATGGAATGGAAAGGGACGTGCAATGGAAGGTGGAATGGAATGGAATGGAACGTAGAATGGAACGTGGAATGGAAAGTGGAATGCAACGAAATGGAACGTGGAATGGATCGGAATGGAACGTGGAATGGAACGGAATGGAATGGAATGGAATGTGGAATGGAATGTGGAATGGTATGGAATGGAATGTGGAAAGAATGGAATGGAATATGGTATGGAAAGTCCAATGGAATTAAATGGAATGTGGAATGGAACGTGGAATGGAATGATATGTAATGTGGAATGGAATGGAATGGAATGTGGAATGGAATGGAATGGAATGCTTTTGAATGGAATGGAATGGAATGTGGTATGGAATGGAATGGAATGTGAAATGGAATAGAAAGGAATATGGAATGGAAGGTGGAATGGAATGGAATGGAGTGTGGAATGGAACTTGGAATGGAATGGGACGGAATGCAATGTGGAATGTAACGTAATGGATTGAGGAATGGAACGGATTGGAACGGAATGGAATAGAATGGAATGGCATGGAATTTGGAATGTAGTGGAATGTAAAGGAATGGAATGTTGAATGGAATGGAATGGAATGGAATAGAATGTGGAATGGAATGGACTGGAATAGAATGGAAAGAGGAATGGAATGGAAGGGAATGTGGAATGGAATGTTGAATGGAATGGAAAGCAAAGTGGAATGGAATTGAAAGGAATGAAATGTGGAATAGAATGGAATGGAATGGAATGGTTTAGAATGGAAAGAAAAGTGAAATGGAATGGAATGTAGAATGGAATGGAAAGAAATGGGGAATGGAATGAGAAATGGAACGTAATGCAAAGTCGAATGGAATGTGGAATGGAATGCAAAGGAATGTGGAATGGAATGCAATGGAATATGGAAAGGAATGGAACGGAATTTGGAATGGAATGTGGAATGGAATGGAATGGAACGTGGAATGGGACATGGAATGGAACATATAATGGAACCTCGAATGGATTGGAATGGAATGTGGAATGGAATAGAATGGAAAGTGGAATGGAATGGAATCGATTGTCGAATGGAATAGAATGGAATATGGAATTGAATGTGGAATGGAATGGAATGGAATGTGGAATGGAATGGAATGGAGTGTGGAATGGAATGTGGAATGCAACGTGGAATGGAATGAGGAATGGAATGGAATGCAATCTGGAATGGAATGGAATGGAATGTGGAATGGAACTTTTAGTGAAATGGAATGGAATGGAATGTGGAATGTAATGGAATGGAATGTTGAATGGAATGGAATGGAATGGAATAGAATGTGGAATGGAATGGATTGGAATGGAATGGAATGGACGTGGAATGGAACATGTAATGGAACGTCGAATGGATTGGAATGGAATGTGGAATGGAATGGAATGGAATGTGGAATGGAATGAGGAATGGAATGGAATACAATCCTGAATGGAATGGAATGCAATATGGAATGGAATGGACAGGAAAGTGGAATGGAATGGAATGTGGAATGAAATGTGTAACCGAATGTGGAATAGAATGTAGAATGGAAAGGAATGGAAGGTAGAATCGTATGGGGAATGGAATGGAAAGGAATGTGGAATGGAATGGAATAGAATGTGGAATGGAATGGAATGGAATATGGAATCGAATGGAACGGAATGTGGAATGGAACGTGTCATGGAATGTGGAATGGAAAGTGGAATGGAATAGAATGGAATGTGGAATGGAATGGAGTGGAATATGGAATGGAATGGAATGGAGTGTGGAATGGAATGTGTAATGGAAAGTGGAAGGGAATGTGGAATGGAATGGAATGGAATGTGGAATGGAGTGGAATGGAAAGTGGAATGGAATGGAATGGAAACTGGAATGGAAAGGAACGCAATGTGGAATGTAATGTGAAATGGAATGGAATTGAATGTGGAATTGAATGTGGAATGGAATGGAATCGAATGTGGAATGGAATGTAATGCAATGTGGAACGGAATGGAATGGGATTTGCAAGGGAATGGAATGGAATGTGTAATAGAATGCAATGGAATGTGGAATTCAATGGAATGGAATGTGGAGTGGAATGAAATGGAATGTCAAATGGAATGTGGAATGGAATGTGGAATGGAATGGACTGCAACGTGGAAGGGAATGGAATGGAAGGTGAAATGGAATGGAATGGAATATGGAATGGAAAGTGGAATGGAATGTAGAATGGAATGGAATGGAATTGAATGTAATTGAATGGAAATTGGAATGGAATGGAATTTAAGGTGAGATGAAACGTGGAATGAAATGGAGAGGAAAGTGAAATGGAATGAGTAATGGAACGTGGAATGGAATGGAATGGAATGTGGTATGGAATAAATTGGAATGTGGAAATGTACGTGGAATGGAGTGGAATGTAACGTGGAATGGAATGGAACGCAATGTGGAATGGAATGGAATGGAATGTCGAATGGAAAGGAATGGAATGTGGAATTGAATGGAATGGAATGGAAGGCGGAATTGAATGTGTAATACAATGTGGAATGGAATGTTGTAAGGAAAGTAATGGAATGTGGAAAGGATTGTGGAATGGAATGAAATAGAATGTGGAATGGAATGGAATGGAATGGAATGTGGAATAGAATGTGGAATGGAAGGGAAAGGAATGTGGAATGGAATGCAATGGAATGTGGAATGGAATGGAATGGAATGTGGAATAGAATGTGGAATGGAAGGGAAAGGAATGTGGAATGGAATGCAATGGAATGTGGATGGAATGTAATGTAATGTGAAATGGAGGAAAGGAATGGAATGGAAAGTGGAATTGAAAGGAATGTGGAATGGAATGGAATGGAATGGAAAGTGGTATGGAATTGAATGGAATGTGGAATGGAATGAGGAATGGAATGGAATGGAATGTGGAATGGAATGTGGAATGAAATGGAACGGAATGTGGAATGGAATGGAATGGAATGTGGAATGCAATGTGGAATGGAATGGAATGGAATGGAATGTGTAATGGAATGGATTGGAACGTGGAATGTAAAGTGAAATGGAACGTGGAATATAATGTGGAATTATGTGGAAAGGAATGTGGAATGGAATGTGGAATGGAATGGAATGGAATGTGGAATGGAACGTTGAATGGAATGGAATGGAACGTGGCATGGAATGGAATCGAATGTCGAATATGTCCACTTTCCACTGCATTACGTTCCACGTTATTTTCCATTCCACTTTCAATTCCCCATTCCATTCCTTTCCACATTTCATTTCAGTCCTTTCTACGTTCTGTTCCACATTGCATTCCACTCCATTCCACATTGCATTGCATTCCATTCCACAATCTATTCCATCCCATTCCACATTCCATTCCAAATTCTATTCCATTCCATTCCACATACCATTCCACATTCTTTTCCATTCAACTCCACATTATATTGCACGTTCCATTCCACGTTCCATTCCATTCCATTCCATTCCACATTCCATTCCTCATTACATTCCATTACACATTCCATTCCATTCCATTTTATTCCACATTCCATTCCACTTTCCATTCCATTCCATTCCACATTCCACTGCAATCCATTACACATTCCATTCCACATTCCATTCCACATTCCATTACATACCATTCCACATTCTATTCCATTCCACATTCCATTCCATATTCCATTCCATTCCATTCCACATTCCATTCCATTCCATTCCACATTCCATTCCGCTTCATTCCATACCATATTCCAATCCATTCCATTCCATTCCATTCGTCATTCCATTTCATTCCATTCCTCTTTCCCTTCAATTCCATTCCACATTCCATTCCTTGCAATTCCACATTCCATTCCGTTTCATTCCATACCATATTCCATTCCATTCCTTTCCATTCCATTCGACAATCCATTCCATTCCATTCCTCTTTCTCTTCCATTCCATTCCACATTCCATTCCACATTCCATTCCATTCCATTCCACATCCCTTTCCACTTTCCATTTCATTCCATTCAACATTCCATTGCATTCCATTCCACTTTCCATTGCATTCCATTCCAAATTCCATTCCACGTTCCATTTCATATTCCATTTCACGTTCCTTTCTACGTTCCATTGCACATTCAATTCAATGTTCCATTCCATTCCATTCCACATTTCATTCCACATTCCATTCCTTTCCACGTGCCATTCCACATTCCACTCCATGCCATTTCACATTCCCTTCCATTCCATTCCATGGCATTCCATCCCAATCCACATTCCATTCCATTCCTCATTCCATTCCATTCCTCTTTCCATTCCACATTCCATTCCATGCCATTCCACATTAAATTCAATTTCATTCCACATTCCTTTGGAGTTTCCTTTCTATTCCATTGCACATTCCATTCCAACTTCCATTCTATTCCATTCCACATTCCATTAAACATTCCATTCCATATTCCATTGCACATTATATTCCATTCCATTCCGTACTCCATTCCATTCCTTTTGATTCCACATTCCATTCCATTACATTCCACATTCAATTCCATTCCACATTCCATTCCATTCCATTCTATTCCGTTCCATTACACCTTCCATTCCACCTATCATTCCACTCCATTCCACATTCCATTGCATTCCTTTCCACTTTTCTTTCCACATTCCATTCCATTGCATTCCACATTCCATTCTATTTCATTTCACATTCCATTCCATTCCATTCCATTCCACATTCCATTCCACTTTCCTTTCCATTACATTCCTCATTCCATTCCAATCCACTTTCCATTCCGTTCCACATTCCATTCCACTTTCCATTCCATTCCATTCCACATTCCTTTCCATTCCACATGCCATTCCTTTCCATTCCATTCGATTCCATAATACATTCCATTCTATTCCTTTCCTTTCCATTACAATACATTCCACATTCCATTCCATAATCCATTGAATGGCATTCCACATTCCATTCCAATATATTCCACATTCCATTCCATTCCATTCCATTCCATTCCTTGTTCCATTCTACATTCATTTCCTCTTTCCATTCCACTGTCCATTCCATTCCATTCCACGTTCCATTCCATGTTCCATTCAAGTTTCAGTCCACATTCGATTGCACATTCCATTCCAACTTCCATTCCACATTCCATTCCATTCCATTCCAGATTCCATCCCACATTCCCTTCCATTCCACGTTCCAATCCACATTCCATTCCACGTAGCATTACACATTCCATTCCAAGTGCCAGTCCACGTTCCATTCCGCATTCCATTCCGCATTCCATTCCGCATTCTATTCCACGTTCCATTACTCTTTCCATTGCACATTCCATACCTGATTCCATTCCATTCCACATTCTATTCCATTCCACATTCCATTCCATTACTTTCCATTCCAGTCCACATTTCATCCCATTGCATTCCATTCCATTCCATTCCACATACATTCCCTTCCAATAGAGATTACATTCCAATCCCTTCCAGATTCCATTCCACCTTCCATTCCATGTTCCATTCCACGTTCCATTCCATTCCATTCTATTCCATTCCATTTGACTTTCCATTCCATTCCATTCCATTCCATTCCTTTCCAAGTTCCATTCCATTCCATTTCACATTCCATTCCACCTTCCATTCCATTTCTTTTCACGGTCAATTCCACTTTCTATTCCACTTTCCATTCCACCTTCCATTTCAAATTCCATTCCATTCCACACTCCATTCCACATTCCCTTCCATTCCATTCCACATTCCATTCCATTCCATTCCACATTCCATTCCACATTCCATCCCATCTCATTCCACATGCCATTCCACATTCCATTCCACAATCCATTACACATTGTAGTCCTTTCCACGTTCCATTCCCCATTCCATTCCACGTTATATTACAAATTCCTTTCTATTCCATTCCACGTGGCATTACACATTCCATTGCATTTCCTTCCACATTCTATTCCATTTCATTCTGCATTGCATTCCACATTCCATTCTATTCCATTGCACCCTCCATTCCAGATACCATTCCATTTTGTCCTGTCGCACATTCCATTCCATTCCATACCACGGTCAATTCCACTTTCCATTCCACGTTTCATTCTACATTGCTTTCCATGTTCCATTCCACGTTCCATTCTATTCCATTCCACATTCCATTCCATTCCATTCCACAGTCCATTCCACATTCCGTTTCCTCCTTTGCATTACACGTTCCATTCCATTGCATTCTTTTCCATTCCACATTTCAATACGTATTCTATTTCACATTCCATTCCATTGAATTCTTTCCACATTCCATTTTACGTTAAATTCCACATTCCTTTCCATTACATTCCACGTGGCATTACACATTCCATTCCATTCCTTTACACATTAAATTCTGTTTCATTCCACATTCCATTCCATATTCCATTCTATTCCATTCCACTATCCATTCCACTTACCTTTCCATTCTATCCCATTTCACATTCCATTCCATTCCATACCGCGTTTCATTCCACGTTCCATTCCACGTTCCTTTCCACGTTCCATTCCATTCCATTCCACATCCCTTTCCAAATTCCATTCCACCTTCCTTTCCAAGTTATTTTCCACGTTCAATTCCAACTTCCATTCCATTCCATTCCATATTCCATTCCACATTCCGTTCCATTCCATGCCACATTTCTTTCCACATTCCAGTCCATTCCATTTCACATTCCATTCCATTTAATACTGCATTCCATTCAATTCCATGTTCCATTCTATTCCATTCCACATTCCATTCCATTCCAATCCACATTGCATTCGATTCCACCATCCATTCCACATTACTTTAAATTACATTCGTCATTACATTTCACATTTCATTCTATTCCACTTTCCATTCCAGTTTCTATTCTGCGATCCATTCCACATTCCTTTCCATTCCATTCCACGTTCAATTACACACTCCATTCCATTCAGTTCCACATTCTATTCCATTTCATTCCACATTCCATTCCAGTTTACATTTCATTCCATTCCACAATCCATTGCATTCCATTCCACTTTCCATTCCATTCCATTCCAAATTCCATTCCACGTTATATTACACGTTCCTTTCCACGTTCCATTGCACATTCATTCAATTCAAAGTTCCATTCCACTCCATTCCACATTTCATTCCACATTCCATTCCCTTCCATTCCACATTGCATTCCACTTTACACTCCGTTCCATTTCACATTCCATTCCATTATATTACATTCCATTCTATGCCAATCCACATTCCATTCTATTCCATTCCACATTCCATTCCTTTCCTCTTTCCATTCCACATTCCATTCCATGCAATTCCACATTACATGCAATTTCATTTCACATTCCTTTGGTATTTCCATTCCATTCCATTGCACATTCCATTCCACCTTCCAATCTATTCCATTCCACATTCCATTTAACATTCCATTCCACATTCCATTGCACATTATATTCCATTCCATTCCGTACTCCATTCCATTCCTTTCCATTGCACATTCCGTTCCATTCCATTCCACATTCCATTCCAAATTCAATTCCATTCCACATTCCATTCCAAATTCAATTCCATTCCACATTCCATTCCCTTCTATTCCGTTCCATTACACATTCCATTATACATATCATTCCACTCCATTCCACATTCCATTCCATTCCTTTCCACATTCCACTCCGCAATAAATTCCACATTCCATTCCATTGCATTTCACATTCTATTTCGTTACAATTCATGTTCCATTCCATTCCATTTCGCATTCTATTCCACTCCATTCCATTCCATTTCATTCCACATTCCATTCAATTCCATTACACAGTCCATTCCTCATTCCATTCCATTCCATTTCATTCGACATTCCTTTCCATGCCATTCAACAGTCCATTACACATACCACTCCATTATATTCCACGTTCCGTTCCCTTCCATTCCACATTCCATTCCATTCCACGTTCCATTGCATTCCATTCCACATTCAACTCCATTCCATTCCACATTCCATTTCACAGTCCATTCTATCGCATACCATATTCTATTCCATTCCATTCCATGTTCCGTTCCACGTGCCATTCCATGTTCCGTTCCATGTTCCATTCCACGTTTCATTGCATGTTCCATTCCTCATTCCGTTCCACATTCCATTCCTGATTCTAGTCCATTCCATTCCACATTCCATTCCATTCCATTCCAGTCCAGTCCACATTCCATTCCATTGCATTACATTCCGTTCCATTCCACATTCTATTGTATTCCATTGCACATTGCATTCCATTCCATTCCATTCCAGATTCCATTCCTTTCCATTCCACATTCCATTCCATGCCATTCCATTCCATTCCACGTTACATTCAAAGTTCCATTCCATTCCATTCCATATTCCATTGCATTTAATTGCACATTCCATTCCATTCCAATCCAGGTTCCATTCCATTCCATTCCACGTTCCGTTGCATTCCATTCCACTTTCCATTCCATTTCATTCCAAGTTCCATTCCAAATGCCATTCCTTTCCATTCCAAGTTCTATTATTTTCCATTGCACATTCCATTCCATTCCATTCAATTACATTCCACGTTCCCTTCCATTCCATTCCACCTTCCATTCCCTTCCATTCCACGTTCCATTCCACCTTCTTTTCCACGTTCCATTCCATGTTGCATACCACTTTCTATTCGACATTCCATTCCACATTCCATTCCACATTCCATTCCACGTTCCACTCCATTGCATTCCACATTCCATTTTACTTTCCATTCCAGGCCTTTCCACATTCCATTCCACATTCCATTGCATTCCATTCCACATTTCATTCTGTTCCATTCCACATTGCCTTCCATTCAATTGCAGATTCCATTCCATTCCATTCCAGTTTCCATCAACTTCCATTCCATGTTTCAATAAATTCCATTCCACAATCCATTCCATTTCATTGCACATTGCATTCCATATTCCATGCCATTCATTTCCGCCTTCCACTCCATTCCATTCCATGCAAATTTCCATTCCATTCTATTCAATTCCTTTCAGCGTTCCATTCCATTCAATTCCACATTCCATTACCTTCCATTCCAGCTTCCATTCCACATTCTTTTCCACATTCCATTCCATGTTCCATACCACTTGCCATGCAACGTTCCATTCCACCTTCCATTCCACATTCCTTTCCACTTTCCATTCCATTCCATTCCACATTCCATTCCATTCCATTCCATTCGACATTCCATTCCAATCCCTTCAACGTTCCATTACATTCCATTCCACGTTCTTGTCCATTCCTTTCCACATTCCAGTCCTTTCCATTCCAAGGTGCACTCCACTTTACATTCCCTATTCCATTCCTCGTTGTATTCCACGTTACATTCCCCATTCCATTCCAAGTTCGATTCCACATTCCATTTGATTCTATTCTGCATTCCATTCCATTCTATTCCACTTTGCTTTCCATTCCATTCCATATTCCATTCCATTCCATTCCATTCCAGTACAAATTCTATTCCATTGCATTCCATTCCTTTCCATACCATACCATTCCGTATTGCATTCCATTCCATTCCTCATTCCTTTCTATTCCATTCCACATTCCATTCCATTCCATTCCACGTTCCATTCCATTCCATTTCACCTTCACTTCCATTCCATTACACAATCCAATTCGAATTCCATTCCTTTGTACATTCCATTCCATTCCATTCCACCTTCAATTCCATTCCATTTCATAATCCATTCCACTTTCCATTCAATTGAATTCCACATTCCATTCCATTCCATTCCACTTTCCATTCCATTACATTCAACTTTCCATTCCATTCCATTCCATGTTCCATTCCACAGTCAATTCTATTCCATTCCACATTGCATTCCATTCCATTCCACGTTCCATTCCACATTCCATTTCACATACCATTGCATTCCACCAATCTTTTCATTCCGTTCCACTCCACGTTCCATTCCATTCCATTGAACTTTCCATTCCACATTCCATTTCGTTCCTTTCCACTTTCCATTCTATTCCATTCCACTTTCCATTCCACATGCCTTTCCATTCCATTCTATTCCACATTCTATTCCATTCCACATTCCTTTCCATTCCATTCCACATTCCAATCCATTCAATTCCATTCCACATTCCAATCCATTCCATTCCATTCCATTATGTTCCATTCCAGATTCCATTCCATTCCACAATCTATTCCATTGCACGTTCCATTACCATTCCATTCCAGATTCCATTAGACGTTCCATTCCACGTTCCATTCCCCATTACTTTCCACATTGCATTCCACGTTCCATCCAACTTTCCATTTGACATTCCATTCCATGTTCCTTTTCACTATCCATTCCCTTCCCTTCCTCCTTCCATTCTATTCCACTCCACATTCCATTCTATTCCAGTCCACATTGCATTCCACATTGCACTCCATTCCATTCCACATTCCATTCTCATTCCATTCCATTTTATCCCACATTACATTCCACATTCTATTCCATTCAATTCCACATTTCATACCACATTCCATTCCATTTTATTCCTCTTTCCATTCCACATTCCATTCCTCTTTCCATTAAATGATCCATTCCACGTTCCATTCTATGTTCCATTCCATTCCATTCCAGGTTGCATTCGACAGTACATTGCATTCCATTCCAAGTTCCATTCCACATTTCATAACACCTTCCATTCCTCCTTCTATTCAGTTCCAATCCACAATACATTCCACATTCCATTCCACTTTCTATTCCACATTCCATTAAAGTCTATTCCACATTCCAATCCACGTTACATTCCATTCCATTCCACACTCAATTCCACAATGTATTCCACATTCCATTCCATTCCTTTCCACATTCCATTCCACATTACATTCCACATTCCATTCCACTTTCCATTCCATGAACCATTCTATTTCATTACATGTTCCATTCCACATTCCATTCCATTCCACTTTCCGTTACACATTCCATTCCACATTCCATTCCACATTCCATTCTGTTCCATTCCACATTCCATTTCACATTCCATTCCACATTCCAATCCATTCCATTCCACATTACATTCCATTCTATTCCACATTTCATTCCACATTCCATTCCACATTCCATACCACATTCCATTCCACATTCCATTCTATGTTCCATTCCGCATTCCATTCCATTCCAGTCCATTTCATTCAACTTTCCTTTCCATTCCATTACATTCAACATTCCATTCCATTCCATTTAAGATTCCATTCCACATTCCATTCCACATTCCATTCCATTCCATTCCACATTCCATTCTCATTCCATTGCACTCCATTCCACATTCCATTCCACTTTCTATTCCATTCCATTCCACATTTCATATCACACTCCATTTCATTCCATTCCACATTCCATTCCTCTTTCCACTCCATGATCCATTCCACGTTCCATTTCACGTTCCATTCCATTAAATTCCATGTTGCATTCCATTCCATTCCACGTTCCATTTCATTCCGTTCCACATTCCATTCCACATTCCTTTTCACATTCTGTTCCACATTCTGTTTCACTTTCCATTCCATTCCATTCCATTCTGTTCCATTACATTTTCCATTCCATTCCATTGCACATTCCATTCCATTCAATTCCACGATCCATTCCACATTCCATTCCACATTCCACTCTATTCCATTCTATTCCACATTCCATTCCATTCAATTAAACCATCCATTGCACATTCCACTCCACAATCCATTCGAAGTTCCATTGCACTCCATTCCACTTTCCAATCCATTACATTCCACATTCCATTCCATTCAATTCCACATTCCATTCCACTTTCCATTCCACATTCCAATCCATTACATTTCACATTCCATTCCACATTCCATTCCATTCTATTCCACATTTCATTCCACATTCCATTCCATATTCCATTCCGCATTCCATTCCATTCCATTCAATTTCTTTCGATGTTTCATTCCATTACATTACATTCCACATTCCATTCCATTCCATTTAACATTCCATTCCACATTCCATTCCATTCCTTTCCACATTCCTTTCTCATTCCATTGCAGTCCATTCCACATTCCATTCCACATTCCATTCCATACCATTCCACATTTCATACCACACTCCAATCCATTCCATTCCACATTCCATTCTACATTCCATTTCTCTTTCCACTCCATGATCCGTTCCACATTCCATTTCACGTTCCATTCCATTCCATTCTACTTTCCATTCCATTCCATTCCAGGTTCCATTTCATTCTGTTCCACATTCCCTTCCAAATTCCTTTTCGCATTCCGTTCCATATTCTATTTCACTTTCCATTCCATTCCATTCCATACCATTACACGTTCCTTTCCATTCCATTGCACATTCCATTCCATTCCTTTCTACTATTCTTTCCACATTCCATTCTACATTCCATTCCACATTCCATTCCATTCCTTTCTACTATTCTTTCCACATTCCATTCTACATTCCATTCCATTCCATTCTATTCCACATTCCACTCCATTACATTAAAAAATCCATTCCACATTCCATTCCACAATCCATTCCACGTTCCATTCCATTCCATTCCACATTCCAATCCATTCAATTCCACATTCCATTCCATTCAATTCCATTCCATTCCATATTCCATTGCATTCCATTCCATTCCCTTCCATTCCATTCCACATTCCAATACATTGCATTCCAAATTACATTACACATTCCATTCCATTCCATTCCATTCCCTTCCATTCCATTCCACATTCCAATACATTGCATTGCAGATTCCATTAAATTCCATTCCTTTCCATTCCGCATTTCACTCCAATCCATACCATTCCACTTTCCATTCCACATTCCATTCCATTCCATTCCACATTCCATTCCATTCCAATCCACATTCCATTCCATGTTCCATTCGACGTCGAATTCCGTGTTCCATTCTACGTCCTATTCCACGTTCCATTCCTTTGCATTTCACATTCCATTCCATTCCCTTTCATATTCCATTCCATTCCATTCCACATTCTATGCCTCGTTCCATTCTATTCCGTTCAACTTTGCATTCCATTCCATTCATCGTTTCATTCCACGTTCCAATCCACATTCCTTTTCACATTTCATTCCAAGTTCCATTCCATTGCATTCCACATTCAATTCCACGATACATTCCACGTTGCATTCCTTCTTCCATTCCACGTCCCATTCGACGTTTCATTCCTTCCCATTCCACATTCCATTCCATTCCATTCTACTTTCCATTTCACGTTCCATTCCATTTCATTCCACGTTCAACTCCACCTTCTATTCCACATTCCATTCCACATTGTATTCCAAGTTTCATTCCATTCTTTTCGACATTTTTTTCCATTCCATTCTACGTTCCATTCCACTTTTCATTCCACATTTTATTCCACATTCCAATCCAAGTTCCATTCCATTCCTTCCAAGTTCCATTCCACTTTCCATCCCATTCCATTCCACGTTCCATTCCACATTCCATTGCCCATTCCATTCCACTTTCATTTGGAGATTCAGTTCTTCATTCCATTCCATTACATTCCATATTCCATTCCATATTCCAGTCCATTCCATTCCACGTTCCATTCTATATTCCATTCCATTCAATTTCACGTTCCATTCCATATTCCATTCCACATTCCATTCCACATTCCATTTCACATTCCATTCCACGTTCCATTCCACATTCAATACCACGATACATTGCACGTTTCATTCTGCATTCCATTCCATTCAATTCCGTTCCATTCCACATTCCCTTCCACATTCCATTACACATTTCATTCTACGTTCCATTCCACATTGCTTTCCACGTTCCATTCCAGATTCCATTCTGCATTCCTTTCCATTCCATTCCACGTTCAATTCCACGTTCCATTCCACTCCTTTCAACTTTCCATTCCACATTCCATTGCACATCCCATTCCGCGTTTCATTCCATGTTCCATTCCGCGTTCCATTCCACTTTCCATTCCGCGTTCCATTCCACGTTCCATTCCAGGTTCCATCCCACATTCCATTCCATTCCATTCCAATTTCCATTCCACATTCCATTCCATTCCACTTGCCATTCCACATTCCATTCCACATTCCATTCCACATTCTATTCCGTTTCATTCCACTTTCCATTCCACATTCTGTTCCATTCCGTTCCACATTCCATTCCACATTCCATTGCATCCCAATTAATATTCCCTTCCACATTCCATTCTCCTTCTGTTGCATTTCATTCCACATTCCATTCTGCATTCCATTGCATTCCAATTCACATTCCATTCCACATTCCATTCCATTCCGTTCCACATTAGATTCCACATTCCATTCTACATTCCATTCAGCAGTCTATTTCACATTCCATTCCACTTTCCACTCTCATTCCATTCTCATTCAATTGCATTTCATTCCACTTTGCATTCCACATTACATTGCATTCCAATTCACATGCCATTCCACATTCTATTCCAAGTTCCATTGCATTATATTCCACATTCCATTCCACATTCTATTCCACATTGCATACCACAATCCTTTCCTTCCCATTCCACATTCCATTCCATAACAAACAACCTTCCTTTCCACATTTCATTCCATTCCATTGCACATTCCATTGCACCTTCCATTCCTCATTCCATTCCATTCAACTCCACATTCCATTCCATTCCATTCCATTCCACGTTCCATTCCACTTTCCATTAAATTCTATTCCTCATTTCATTCCACATTCCAGTCCATTCCATTCCAGATTCCATTCCATCACAATCCACATTTCATTCCACATTTCATTCCTTTCCATCCCACATTACATTCCACGTTACATTCCACATTCTCTTCCACATTCCATTCAATTCCCTTCCACATTCCATTCCACATTCCATTCCATTCCATTCCACATGCCATTCCATTCCATTCCAAATTCTATTCCACATCCCATTCTATTCCATGCCACATTCCATTTCACATTCCATTCCTTTCCATTCTGTGTTCCGTTCCCTTCAATTCCACATGCAATTCCACATTCTATTACACATTCCAGTCCACATTCCATTCCACATACCATTCCATTCCATTCCACGTGCCACTCCACCTTCTACTCCATTCCATTCGAAGTTCCATTCCACATTCCATTCCATTCCGTTTCACATTCCATTCCACATTGCATTCCACATTCCATTCCACATTCCATTCCACAATCCGTTCTACACTCCATTCGATTCCATTCCACATTTCATTCCATTCCATTCCACTTTCCATTCCACATTACATTCCATTCCACATTCCATTCCATACCATTCCACGATCCATTCCAGTTTCTACTTCATTCAGTTCGACGTTCCATTAGACATTCCATTCCTTTCCATTTCACCTTCCACTCCACATTGCATTCCACATTTCATTATATATTACATTACACTTTCTGTTCCACATTCCATTCCATTCCTTTCCACGTTCCATTCACAATTCCATTCCATATTCCATTCTGTGTTCCATTCCACGTTCCATTCCATTCCACCTTCCATTCCACTTTCCATTCCATTCCATTCCACGTTCCATTCCACTTTCCATTCCATGATCCATTCTATGTCAGATTCCACCATCTATTCCATTCCATTCCATGTTCCATTCCACATTCCATTCCATAACATTTCACGTGCCATTCCTCATTGCATTCCACTTTCCATTCCACCTTCCATTCCATTCCATTCCCTTCAATTCCACCTTCCATTCCATTCCATTCCACTTCCCATTCCATTCAATTCTGCATTCCATTCCCTTCCATTACATTCCATTCCACATTTCATTCCATAACATTCCGCATTCCATTCCATCCATTCCATACCATATTCTATTCCATTTCATTCCACATTCCATTCCTTTGCATTACACATTCCATTCCATTCCATTCCAATCCATTCCACATTCCATACCTCTCCATTCCATTCCACATATCATTCTTTTCCATTTCACATTCCATTCCATTCTATTCCATTCCACATTCCATTCTATTCCATTCCATTCCATTCCATGCCTTTCTACATTCCATACCATTCCCTTCCATTCCACATTCCATTCCATTCCATTCCGTTCCACATTCCATTTCATTCCATTCCCCATTCCATTTCATTCCATTCTGCATTCCATTCCATTCCATTCCATTCCACATTCCCTTCAATTCCATTCCATTCCACTTTCCCTTCCATTCCATTCCATATTCCATTCCATTCCATTCCTCATTCTTTTCCATTTCATTCCACTTTCCATTCCCTTCCATTCCACTTACAACTCCACGTTCCATTCCACTTTGCTTTCCATTCCATTCCAAATTGCATTCCATTCCATTCCACATTAGATTCCATTCCATTCCACATTCCATTCCTTTCCATTCCAAATTCCATTCCATTCCTTTCCACATTCCATTCCATTCCACATTCCATTCCATTCCAATACCCATTCCATTCCACCTTCCATTCGACGTCGAATTCCGTGTTCTATTCCACGTCCTATTCCTCGTTCCATTCATTTGCATTTCACATTCCATTCCATTCCCTTCCATATTCCATTGCATTCCTTTCCACATTCCATTCCTCATTCCATTCCATTCCATTCAACTTTCCATTCCATTCCATTCATCGTTTCATTCCACGTTCCAATCCACATTCCATTTGGCATTTCATTACAAGTTCCATTCCATTGCATCCCACATTCCATTCCACGATCCATTCCACATTGCATTCTTTGTTCCATTCCACATACCGTTCGATATTTCATTCCTTTCCATTCCACATTCAATTCCATTCCATTCCACATAAAATTCCATTCCATTCCACATTCCAATCCACGTTCCATTCCATTTCTTTCAACGTTCAACTCCACCTTCCATTACACTTTTCATTCCACATTGTATTCCAAGTTTCATTCCATTCTTTTCCACATTCTTTTCCTTTCCATTCTACGTTGCATTCCACTTTCTATTCCACATTCCATTCCACATTCCAATCCAAATTCCATTCCATTCTTTCTAAGTTCCATTCCACTTTCAATTCCATTCCATTCCACTTTCCATTCCACATTCCATTTCCCATTCCATTCCACATAACATTCCTCATTTTATTCCATTTTCATTTCCAAATTCCATTCCACGTTCCATTCCACATTCCATTCCATTTCATTCCACGTTCCATTCCAAATTCCATTCCATTCCATTCCACTTCCATTTCAAGATTCTGTTCTTCATTCCTTTCCATTACATTCCATACTCCATTCCTTTCCACGTTCCATTCTACATTCCATTCCATTCGATTTCACGTTCTATTCCATATTCCATTCCACATTCAATTCCACATTCCATTTTACGTTCCATTCCATTAAACCGCATTCCACATTCCATTCCAATCCATTGCATTCCACACTGCATTCCATTCCATATTCCATTTCATTCCATTCCATTCCACATTCCATTCCATTCCATTCCATTCCATTCCACATCCCCTTCCATTCCATTCCACTTTCCATTCCATTCCATTAAACATTCAATTCCATTCCATTCCATGTTCCATTCCATTGCATTCCACGTTCAATTTCACTTTCTGTTCCACATTCCATTACATTCCATCTCTTCAACTTATCATTCCATTCCATTTCACATTCCATTCCATTCCACATTCCATTCCATTACAATCCTCATTCCATTCCATTCCGCAATCCATTCCATTAATTTCCATTCAATATTGCATTCAATTCCACATTCCATTCCATATTTCATTCAATTCTATTCCACCTTATATTCCATTCCATTCCTTTCCACATTACATTCCATTCCATTCCACATTTCAGTCCACAGTCCATTCCATTTCATTTGACATTCCATTGCACATTCGTTTACATTCCATTTCACATTCCATTTCACAATCCATTCTATTCCATTCCACATTCCATTCCATTGCATTCCATTCCACATGCCATTCCATTCCATTCCACATAACATTATATTTCATTTCACATTCCGTTCTGTTCCATTCCATTCAATTACACATTCCATTTCATTCCATTCCACATTCCATTTCATTCCATTCCATTCCATTCCATTACTTTCCACAATCCATTCTACATTCCATTCCAATAAATTCCACATTCCTTTGGGAATTCCATTCCACTTTCCCTTCCATTCCATTCACATTCCATTCAATTCCATGCCGCATTCCATTCTATTCCATTCCACATTCCGTTCCATCCTATTAAATTCCACATTCTCTTCCATTCCATTCCAATTTCCTTTCAATTCCATTTCACAGTCCATTCCATTCCATGCCACGTTCAATTCCACGTTCGATTACACGTTCCATTCCCCTTTCATTCCAAATTCCATTCCATTCCATTTCACATTCCATTACACATCCCATTGCACATTCCATTCCATTCCATTCCGCATTCCATTACAGATTCCATTCCTTTCCATTCCACATTCCATTCCATTCCTTTCCACTTTCCATTCAATTCCATGCTATATTTCATTCCCTTCCATTCCACGTTGCATTCCATTCCATTCCAATTTCCATTCCATTCCACATTTCAATCAATTCCATTCCATTCAATTCCACATTCCATTACATTCCACATTAGACTCCACATTCCATTGCATTGAATTCCACATTCCATTCCACATTCCATTCCATTGAATTCCACATACACTTCCATTCCATTCCATTCCAGTCCACTCCACAATCCATTCAATTAAATTCCACATACCATTCCATGTTCCATTCAACGTTCCATTCTACGTTACATTCCACATTCCATTCCTTGCCATTATATTCAATTGCGCATTCCATTCCGCATTCCATTCCATTCTTTACACGTACCATTAAACATTAAATTCCACACTCCATTCCACTTTCGATTCCCTTCCATTAAATTCCACATTCCATTCTTGGTCTCATTCCATTTCTTTCCACCTTCCATTCAACATTAAATTCCACATTCCATTCCACTTTACATTCCCTTCCATTCCACATACAATTCCATTACATTCCCGTTTCCACTCCATTCCACTCCACATTCCATTCCATTCCACACAACCTTCTATTACATTACATTTCATTCCACATTCCATTTCCTTCCATTCCACAATCCTTTCCACATTCCACTGAAACGGAATGGAATGGAATGTGGAATAGAATACAATGGTATATGGAATTTATTGGAATGGAATATGGAATAGAATGGAATGACATGGAATGGAATGGGGAATAGAATGTGTAATGGAATGGAATGTGGAATGTAATGGAATGGATTGTGGAATGGAATGGAATGGAACAGAACGGAATGTGGAATGGAATGCAACCGAATGCAATGGAATGGAATGTGCAATGTTTTCGAATGGTATATGGGACGAAATGGAATGGAATGGAATGTGGAATGGAATGCAATGTGGAATAGAATGTGGAAGGAAATGGAATGGAAAGAGGAATGGAATGTGGAATGAAATGAGGAATGGAATGTGGAATGCGGTGGAATGGAATTCAATGTGGAATGGAATGTGGAATGGAATGAGGAATGGAATGTGGAATCAAATGTGGAATGGAATGTGGAATAGAGTGGAATGGAATGGAATGTGCAATGGAATGTGGAATGCAATGTGGAATGGAATGGAATGGAATGTCGAATGGAATGTGGAATGGAATGAGGAATGGAATGGAATGGAATGGAATGTGGAATGGAAAGCGGAATGGAAATCAATGGAGTGTGTAAGGGATTGTGGAATGGAATGGAATGGAATGTGGAAAGGAATGGAACGGAATGGGGAAAGGAATGCAGAATGGAATGGAATAGAATGTGGAATGGAATGTGGAATAGAATGTGGATTGGAATATGGAATGGAATGGAAAGGAAAGGAATGTGGAACGGAATGTGGAATGGAATGTAGAATGGAATGTAGAATGGAATGTGGAATGGAGTGGAATGGAATGGCATGCGGAATGGAATATGGAATGTAATGAGGAAAGGAATGTATAATGGAATGTGTAATTGAATGGGGAATGGAAAGTGAAATGGAATGTGGAATGGAAACGAAAGAAATATGGAATGCACTGTGGAAAGGAGTGGAAAGGAATGTGGAATGGAACGTGGAATGGAATGGAATGGAACGTAGAATGGAATGCAGATTTGAATGTGGAATGGAACTTGGAATAGAATGGGGAATGGAATGTGGAATGGAACGTGGAATGGAATGGAATGGAAAGTGGAATGGAAAGCGGAATGGAATGGAATGGGAAGTGGAATGGAATTTGGAATGGTATGTGGAATGGAACGTGGAATGGAACGTGCTATTTAATTGAGTGGAATGTTTAGAGGAAATGAATTGAATGTGGTATGGAATTTGTACTGGAATGGAATGCAATGTGGAATGGAAACTGCAATGGAGTGGAATGGAATGTGGACTGGAATGGAATGGAATGTGAAATGGAATGGATTTGAATGTGGAATGGAAATAAATGGAATGAGGAATGGAATGCAATTTTATATAATGTGCAAATTAATGGAATTGAAAGTGAAATGGAATGGATTGGAATTTGGAATGGAAAAAAATGGAATGTGGAATGGAATGCAATTTGATGTAATGTGCAATGGAATGGAATGGAATGTGGAATGGAATGGAACGGAATGTGGAATGGAAAGGAATGGTATGTGGAATGGAAAGGAATCGAATGTGGAATGGAAAGCCATGGCATGTGGAATGGAAGGGAATGGTATGGAATGTGGAATGGAAAGGAATGGAATGGAATGTGGAATGGAATGGAATGGAATGTGGAATGGATTGGAATGGGGTGGAATGGAAAGGAATGGAGTGGAATGTGGAATGGAATGGAATGGAACTTGGAATGGAATGGAATGGGATCTGGAATGTAACGTCTAATGGAACGTGTAATGGAACTTGAAATGGAAGGTGGAATGTAGTGGAATGTGGAATGGAATTGAATGGAAAGTGAAATGGAATGTGGAATTAAATGGAATGGAATGCGGAATGGAAAGTGGAACGGAATGGAAAGGAAAGTGTAATGGAATGGAATGAAACATGGAATGGAATGCAGTGGAATGTGGAACAGAATGTGGAATGCAATGGAACGGAATGAGGAATGGAATATGGAAGGGAATGGAATGGAATGTGGTATGGAATGTGGAATGAAATGGAATGGAATGTGGAATGGAATGTGGAACGGAATGGAATGGTAAGTGGAATGGAATGGAATGGAATATGGAGTGGAATGGAATGGAATGGAATGTGGAATGGAAACAGGAATGGAAAGTGGAATGGAATGGAATGTGTAGTGGAATGGAATGGAACGGAATGGAATGTGGAATGGAAACAGGAATGGAACGTGCAATGCAATGAAATGGATGGTGGAATGGAACGTGGAATGGAACGTGGAATGGATTGTGTAAAGGAACGTGGAATGGAACGTGGAATGGAAGGTGGAATAAGGAGTGGAATGGAATGGAATGTAACATTAAATGGAATGTAGAAAGGAAAGTTTAATGGAATGCAATGGAATGTGGAGTGCAATGTGGAATGAAATGGAATGGAATGTGGACTGGAATGTGGAATGGAATGGAATGGAATGTGGAATGGAGTGGAATGGAATTTGGAATGGAATGGAATGGAATGAGGAATTGAACTCAATGGAATGGAATGTGGATTGGAATGGAATGGGGATAGGAATGTGGAATGGAATAGGATGTAACGTGGAATGGAATGAAATGTAATGTGGAATGGAATGTGGATTGGATTTTGAATGCAATGTGGAATGGAATGGAATGGAATGTGGAATGGAATGTGGAATGGAATGTGGAATAGAATGTAATTGAATGAAATAGAAAGAGGAAAGGAACGTCGAATTGAATCGGGAATTAAATGTGGAATGGAATGCGGAATGGAAAGGAATGGAATGGGGAATGCAATAGAATGGAATGGGGACAGGAAGGGAATGGAAATTTGAATGGAATGAAATGGAATGAGGAATGTAATAGAATGGAATGCCGGTTGGAATAAGGAATGGAATGTGGAATGGAATGGAATGGAATGTGGAATGGAATGAGGAATGGAATGGAAATTGGAATGGAATGGAACGGTATGAGGAATGCAATGTGAAATGGAATGGAATGCAACGTGGACTGGAAAGTGGAATGCAACGTGAAATGGAATGTGGAATGTGGAATGGAGTGCAATGGAATGTGGAATGCAATGGAAGGAAATGTGGATTGCAAAGGAATTGAAAGTGGAACTTAATGGAATAGTATGTGGAATGGAAATGAATGGAATGTGGAATGGAATGTGGAATGGAACATGGAAAGGAACGTGGAATGGAAGGTATCGTAGAATGGAACGTGGAGTGGAATGTGGAATGGCACGTGGAATGGAACGTGAAATGGAATGGAATGGAATGTAGAATGGAACGTGGAGTGGAATGTGGAATGGAACGTGAAATGGAACGTGGAATGCAGTGGAATGGAACGGAGAATGGAACGTGGAGTGGAATGTGGAATGGATCGTGGAATGGAACTTGGAATGGAATTGAATGGAACTTAGAATGGAACGTGGATTGGAATGAGGAATCGAACGTGGAATGGAAAGTGGAATGTAATTTGGAATGGAAAGGAAAGGAATGTGGAATGGAATGGAATGGAAAGTAGAATGGAATGGAATGGAATGTGGAATGGAATGGAATGGAATATCGAACATAATATGGAATGAAATGGAAAGGAATCAAGAATGGAATGGAACAGAATGGAATGGAATTGAATGGAATGGAACATGTAATGAAATGCAATGGAACGTGGCATGGAAGGTGGAATGGAACGTGGAATGGAACTTGTAAATGGAACGTGGAATGGAATGGAATGTAGAATGGAAGGGAATGGAATGTGGAATGGAATATTTAATAGATTTGAATGGAATGGAATTGAATGGAATCTGGAATGGAATGGAATGGAACGTGGAGTGAAATTTTGAATGAAAGGTGGAATGGAATGGATCGGTATGGCATGTGGAATGGAATGGAATGGATTTGATTGTGGAATGTAATGGAATGCAATGTGGAATGGTTTGGAATCGAATGTGGAATGGAATGGAATGGAAAGGAATTCGGAATGGTAGGGAATGGAATGTGGAATTGAATGGAATGGAAAGTGGAATGGAATGTGAAATGGAATGTGGAATGGAACATGGAATGGAATGAAATGCAACATGGAATGGAATGGAAAGGAACATGGAATGGAATAGAATGGAAAGTGGAATGGAACGTGGAATGGAAAGAGGAATGGAAGTTGTAATTGAATGGAATGGAATGTTGAACGGAATGGAATGGAATGTCGAATGGAATCTAAGGGAATATGGAATGCAACGTGGAATGGAATGGAACGTGGAATGGTACATGGAGTGGAACCTCTAATAGAACGTAGAATGGAACACGGAATGAAATGGAATGGAATGTCTACAGGAAGTAGAATGAAAGATGGAACAGAATGGAATGGAATGTGGAACTGAATGTGGAATGGAATGTGGAATATAATGGAATGGAATGTTTACTGGAGTGTAATTGAATGTGGTATGGAATGTGGAATGGAATGGAAAGGAATGTGGAATCGAATGTGGTATTTGATGTGGGAAGAAATGGAATGGAATGTGGAATGGAATGTGGAATGGAATGGCATGGAATGTGAAAGCATTTGTGGAATGCAGTGTGGAATGGAATGTGGATATGGAATGGAATGCTGTGTGGAATGAAATGCGGTGTGGGATGTGAAATGGAATATAATGGAATGTGGAATTGAATGTGAAAGGAATGTGGAATGGAATGTGGAATGGAAGACCATGGAATGCAGAATGGAAAGTGGAATGCAAAGGAATGGAATATGGAATGGAATGTGGAATGGAAAGTGGAATGCAATGTGGAATGGAACGTAGAATGGAACGGAAAAGAATGTGGAATGGAACATGTAATGGAATGGAATGGAACACTTAAGGGAACGTGAAATGAGACGTTGAATGGAATGTGGAATGGAACATTGAATGGAATGTGCCACGGAATGTGAAATAGAGTATTGAAAGGAATGGAATGGAAAGTGGAATGGAACATGAAATGGAATGGTATGGAAGGTGAAATGGAACGTGGAATAGAATGGAATGGAAAGTGGAATGCAACGTGGAATGGAATGGTATGGAAGGAGGAATGCAAAGTGGAATGGAAAGCGGAATGGAATGGAATGGAATGTGAAATGGAAAGTGGAATGGAATGTGGAATGGAAGGTGGAATGCAATGGAATGGAATTTGCAATGGAATGTGGAATTCAAAGTGGAATGGAAAATGGAATGGAACTTGCAATGGAATGGAATGGAATGTGGAATGATTTGTCGAATGGTATGGAATGGAGTGTGGAATGGAATGTGGAATTTAAATTGGAATGGAATGGAAGGTGGAATGGAACGTGGAATGGAATAGAATGGAAAGTTTAAATGGAACGGAATGGAATGTGGAATGGAATGTGGACTGCAATGGAATGCAATGTGGAATGGAATGGAATGGAATGGAGAATGGAATGATTAATGGAATGTGGAATGAAATGTGAGTGTAACGTGGAATGGAACGTGGAATGCAATGGAATGGATGGTGTAATGGAACGTGGAATGGATAATGGAATGGAAGGTGGAATGGAGCGAGGAATAGAATGGAACGGAACGTGGAAAGGAATGTGGAAAGGAATGAAAGGGAATGTGGGAAGGAATGAAACGGAATGTGGAATGGAATGTGGAATGGAATGGAATTGAAAGGAATGTGGAATGGAATGTGGAATGGAATGGAATAGAATGTGGAATGGAATGGAATGGAAAGTGGAATGGAACGTGGAATTTAATGGGGAATGGAATGTGGAATGGAACCTGGAATGGAGTGGAATTGAACATGTAATTGAATGGAATGGAATGTGGAATGGATGGTGGAATGTAATGGAATGGAATGTGGAATGGAACGTGGAATGGAACTTGGAATGGAACGTGGAAAGGAATGTGGATTGGAACGTGAAATGGGATGGAATGGAATATGGAATGGAATGGAAGGGAAGATGGAATGGAACGTGGAATGGAATGGAATGGAAAGTGGAATGCAAAGTGGAATGGATATTCTAATGGAAACAGGTATGGAACGTTGAATGGAATGGACTGGAAAGTGGAATGTGGAATATACTTGAATGGAATGTGGAATGGAAAGGAATGGAATGTGGATGGGAAAATGAATAGAATGGAACGTGTAATGGAATGTGGAATGGAATGTGCAATGGAACAAGGAATGTAATGTGCAATGGAATGTGGAATGGAACGAGGAATGGAATGCAATGGAAAGTGGAATGGAACGTGGAATTAAAGGTGGAATGGAATGTGCCATGGAAAGTGGAATGGAACTGGGAATGGAATGGAATGGAATGGAATGTGGAATGGAATGTGGATTGCAATGGAACGGAATGTGGAATGGAATGTGGAATGGAATGCAGTGGAATTGAATGGAATGTGGAATGGAATGTGGAATTGAATGTGGAATGGAATGTGGAATGGAATGGAATGGAGTGTGGAATGGAATGTGGAATGGAATCGAAGGTGGAATGGAATGTCGAATGAAATGGAATGGAATGTTTAAATGAAATGGAATGGAATGTGGAATGGAATGAGGACTACAATGGAATTCAATGTGAAATGGAATGTAAAGGAATGTGGAATGGAATGTGGAATTTATTGTGGAATGGAATGCAATGGAATGGATTGTGGAATGGAATGTGGAAAGGAATGTGGAATGGAATGTGGAATGGAAAGCAGAATGCAATGGAACGGAACGGAATGGATTGTGGAATGGAATGTGGAATGGAAAGTGGAATGGATCGTGGAAAGGAATGGAATGGAAAGTGGAATGCGATGGAATGGAATGTGGAATGGAACGTGGAAATGTATGTGGAATGGAATGTGGAATGGAACGGAATGGAAAGTGGAATGGAATGTGGAACGGAACGTGGAATGCAATGGAATGGAACAGAATGGATTGTGGAATGGATTGTGGAATGGAAAGTGGAATGGATCGTGGAAAGGAATGGAATGGAACGTGTAATGCGTTGGAATGGAACGTGGAATGGAACGTGGAATGGAACATGGAATGGAACGTGGAATGGAATGTACAATGGAATGTATAATGGAACATGGAATGGAAACGAATGGAAAGTGGAGTGGAAAGTTGAGTGGAATTTAATGGGACGTGGAATGGAATGTGGAATGGAAAGTGGAAAGAAACCTGAAATGGAAAGTGGAATGGATTGGAATTGAATGTGGAACGGAATGTGGAATGGAATGTGGAATGGAATGCAGGCAATGTGGAATGGAATGCGGAATGCAATGGAAAGGAATGTGGATTGGAATATAATGGAATGTGGAATGGAATGGAATGGAATTTGGAATGGAATGGAATGGAATTTGAAATGGAATGTGGAATGCAATGTGGAACAGTCAGAGGAATGGAATGGAATCTGCAATGGAACGTGGAATGGAATGGAATGTGCAATGGAACGTGGAATGAAATGGAATGTAACATGGAATGAAACTTTGAATGGAACGTGGAATGGATGGTGTAATGCTATGTGTAATGCAGCGTGGAATGGAATGTGGAATGGAATGCAGAATGGAATGGAATGGAATGTGGAATGGAATGGAATGGAATGTGGAGTCGACAGTGGAATGGAATGGAATGCAATCTGGAATAGAAAGCGGAATGGAAAGGATTGGAATCTGGAATGGAATGTGGAATGCAACGTGGAATGGAATGGAATGGAATGTGGAAGGGAACGCAGAATTGAATGGAATAGAACTTGGAATGGAACGTGGAATGGAACGTGAAATGCAATGTGGCATGGGACGTGGAATAGCATAGGCAACGGAATGTAGAATGGAACGTGGAATGTAATTTAACGGAACGTGGAAAGGAATTTGGAATGGAATGGAATGGAACGTGGAATGGAGTGTGGAAATGAATCTGGAAAGAAACGTGGAATGGAATTGAATGGAATGCGGAATGGAATGGAATGGAATGTGGAATGGAATGTGGAATGGAATGTGGAATGGAATGGAATTTGGAATGGAATGGAGTGCAATGTGGAATGTATGGTGGAATGGAATGCAGAAAGTAATCTGGAACGGAATGGAATGGAATGTGGAATGGAATGGAGTGTAATATGGTATAGAGTGGAATGTAATGTGTAATTAAATGTGGAGTTTAATGGAATGGAATGTGGGATAGAATGTGGAATGGAATGGAATGGCTTCCGGAATGGAGTGGAATGGATTGGAATGGAACGCGAAATGGAATGTGGAATGGAACGTGGAGTGGAATGTGGAAGTGAATGGAAAATAATGTGGAATGGAAGGTAATGGAATGTGGAATTGAATGTGGAATGAAACGGAATGGAATGTGGAATGGAACGGAAATAAATGTGGAATGGAAGGTAATGGAATGTGGAATGGAATGTGGAATGAAACGGAATGGAATGTCAAATATAATTTGGAATGGAAAGGAAAGGAATCCAGGACGGAATGGAACTGAATGGAATGGAATGTGGAAAGGAACGTGGAATGGAACGTGGAATGGAATGTGGAAAGGAATGCAATGGAATGGGGAATGGAATGTAATAGAATGTGTAATGGACTGGAATGGAATGGAATCGAATCGAATGTGGAATGCAATGGAATGGAAGGTCAAATGGAATGTGGAATGGAAAGTGGAATGGAATGGAATAGTATAGAACGAGGAATGGAATGGAATGGATTATGGAATGGAATGGAATGGAATCGAATGTGGAAAGGAATAGAATGGATTGGAATGTGGAATGGTGTGGAATGGAACAAGGATTGGAATGGAAAGAAAGGTGGAATGGAATGTGAAAAGGAATGTAGAATGGAACGTGGAATGGTATGAAATGGAACGTGGAATGGAGTGGAATGGAACGTGCAGTGGAATGGAATGGAACGTGGAATGGAACATGGAATGGAACACGGAATGGAAAGTGGAATGGAACGTGGAATGCTTGGAATGGAATGTTGAATGGAATGGAATGGAACGTGGAAAGGAACTTGGAATGGAAACTCTAATAGAACATAGAATGGAACGTGGAATGGAACGGAATGGAACATCAAATGGAATGTAGAATGAAACATGGAATGGAATGGAATGGAACGTGGAATGGAATGTGGAATTGAATGTGGAATGCAATAAAATGGAACGTGGAATGGAATGGAATGGAATGTCGTATGGAATGTGTAATGGAACGGAATGGAATGTGGAATTGAATGTGGTAGTGGATGTGGAATGGAATGGAATGGAATGTGGAATGAAATGTGGAATGGAACGGAATGGAAATGTGAACGGGAATGTGGAATGCAATATGGAATGAAATGTGGAATTAAATGGAATGGTATGTGGAATCTAATGTGGAATGCAATATGGAATGAAATGTGGAATGAAATGGAATGGTATGTGGAATCTAATGTGGAATGGAATGGAAAGGAATGTGCAATGGAATGGAATAGAATTTAGATTGCAATGTGGAATGGAATGTGCAATGGAAAGGAATGGAATATGGAACGGAATGCGGAATGCAAAGGAATGAAATATGGAATGGAATGTGGAATGGAAAGTGAAATGGAATGGAAGGGAATGTGGAGTGGAAAGTGGAATGGAATGTGGAATGCATTGTGGAATGCAATGAAATGGAATGTGGAATGTAATGTGGAATGGAATGTGGAATGGAATGTGGAATGCATTGTGGAGTGGCACGTGGAATGGAATGGAGTGGAATTTGGAATGGAATGTGGAATGGAATGTGAAATGGAACGTGGAATGGAATGCAATGTGGAATGGAACGTGGAATGTAATGGAATGGAATGTGGAATGGAACATGGAATTGAAAGTGGAACGGAATGTGGAACGGAACATGGAATTGAAAGTGGAATGGAATGTGGAAAGGAAAGTGGAGAGGAATGGAATGGAACGTGGAATGGAATGGAATGGAAAGTGGAATGGAAAGTGGAATGGAATGGAAAGAAACCCGGAATGCAATGTGGAATGGAAAGTGGAATGGAATTTTGAATGGAATGGAATGAAATGTGGAAAGGAATCCAATGGAAAGTGGAATGGAATGAAATGGAACGTGGAATGGAACGGAATGGAAAGTGGAATGGAACGTAGAATGGAATGGAAAGGAACGTGGAATAGAATGTGGTTTCTAATGTGGAATGGAACATGGAATGGAATGGAATGGAATGTGGAATCGAATGTAGAATGGAATTTGGAATGGAATGTGGAATGGAATGTGGAATATAATGTGGAATGGAATGTGGAATGGAATGTGGAAAGAAATGTGGAATGGAATGTGCGATGGAATGGAATGGAATGTGGAATGGAATGTGGAACTGAACGTAGAATGGAATGAAATGTAATGGAATGGATTGTGGAATGGAATGTGGAATGGAGTGGAACGGAATGTGGAATGGAATGGAATGAAATGGAACGTGGAAAGGAACGTGCAATGGAATGTGGAAGGGAACGTGGAGTGGAAATTAATGGAAAGTGGAGTGGAAGGTGGAAAGGAATGGAATGGAACGTGTAATGGAATGTGGAATGGACGGTGGAATCTAACGTGAAGTGGAAAGAGGAATGGATTGGAATGGCATGTGGAATGGAATGTGGAATGGCATGTGGAATGGAATGCAACGCAATGTGGAATGGAATGTGGAATGGAATGGAATGGAATGTGGAATGGATTGTAGAATGCAATGTGGAATTGAACGGAATGGACAGTGGAATGGAAAGTAGAATGCAATGTGGAGTGGAAGGTGGAATGGAATGGAATGGAACGTGGAATATAACTTAGAATGGAATCTGGAATTGAACGTGGAATGGAATGTGGAATGGAGCATGGAATGGAAAGAGGAATGGAATGTGGAATGGGATTTGGAATGGAATGGAGTGGAATGTGGTATGGAACGTGGAATCTAATGGAATGGAAAGTGGAATGGAATGTGGAATGGAACGTGGAATGAAACGTGGAATGGAATGGAATGGAACGTGGAATGGAATGTGGAATAAATGTGGAATGGAAAGGAATGGAATGTTCAATGGCCTGGAATGGAATGTGGAATGGAATGTGGAATGCAATGGAATGGAAAGTTGAATAGAAATTGAAGTAGAATAGAAAGGAATCAGGAAAGGAAAGGAAACGAAAGGTATGGAATGACGAACGAAATGGAATGGAACGTGGGATAGAAAGTGGAATGGAATGTGGAATGGAATGAGGAACGGAATGGAATGGAATGTGGAATGGAAGAGAATGCAATGTGGAATGGAATGTGGAATGGAATGGAATGGAATGTGGAATGCAAAGGAGTGGAATGTGGAATGGAATGTTGAATGGAATGGAATTTAATGTAAAGGAATGTGCAATGGAATGGAAAGGAAAGTGGAACGGAAGGGAACAGAATGTGGAAAGGAATGTGGAAGGGAATGGAATGGAATGGTATGGAGTGTGGAATCGAAAGGAATGCAGTGTGGAATGGAATGAAATGGAATGTGAAATGGAATGGAAAGGAATGGAATGCAGAATGGTATGGAATGGGATTTGGATTCGAATATAATGGAGTGGAATGGAATGTGGAATTGAATGGAAGGTGAAATGGAATGGAATAGAATGGAATGTGTAATGGAATCGAACGGAAAGGAATGGAATGGAAGGTGGAATGGAATGTCAAATGGAATGTGGAATGGAACGTGGAATGGAATGAAAGAGAACGTGGAAATGAATGGAATGGGAAGAGGAATGGAAAGGAATGGAACGTGGAATGGAATGTGGACTGGAAAGCGGAAGGTAACATGGAATGGAATGGAATGGAACGTGGAAAGGAATGGAATGGAATGTGGAATGGAATGGAATGGAATGTGGAATATAATGGAATGGAATGTGGGATGGAATGGAATAGAACGTGGAATAGAATGGAATGAAACGTGGAATGGAACGTGGAATGAAACGCCTAATGGAACGTGGAACAGAACGTGGAATGGAATGGAATGGAAAGTGGAATGCAAAGTGGAATTGAATGAGGAATGTAATCAAATGGAATGTGGAATGGAATGGAATGGAATGTGGTACGGAATATGGAATGAAATGGAAAGGAATCTGGAATGGAATGGAAAGGAATGTGGCACAGAATGTGGAATGGAGTGGAATGGATTGTGGAACGAATGAGGAATGGAATGGAATGGTTTGTGGAAAGGAATGTGCAATGGAAAGGAATAGAATGTGGAATGGAATGTGGCGTGGAAGGTGGAATGGAATGGAATGGAATATGGAATGGAATGTGAAATGCAATGGAAAGGAATGGAATGTGGAATGGAATGTAATTGAATGGAATGTGGAGTGGAATGTAATGGAAAGTGCAATGTAATGGAATGGAATGTGGAATGAAATGGAATGTGGAATGGAATATGGAATGGAATGGAATGTGGAATGGAATAGAATATAACAGAATGTGGTGTGGAATTCTTTGGAATGGTATGGAAGAAAATTTGGAATGGAAGGGAATGGAATGTGGAACGGAATGTGCAATTGAATGGAATGGAATGTGGAATGGAATGTGCAATAAAATGGAATGGAATGGAATGGAATACGGAATGGAATGGAATGGAATGTGGAATGGAATGGAATGTGGAATAGAATACAATGTGGAATGGAATGGAATGGAATGTGGAATGCACTATTTAATGGAATCGATTGGAATTTGGAATGGAATGAAATGCGCAATGGAATGTGGAATAGAATGGAATGGAATGTGGAATGGAATGGAATATGGAATGGAATGTGAAATGGAATGTGGAATAGAATGTAATGGAAAGGAATGTGGAATGGAACGTGGAAAGGAAGGTGGAATGGAATGTGGAATAGAAAGGAATGGAATGTGGAATGGAATGTGGAATGGAATGTGGAATGGAAAATAGAATGGAATATAATGGTTTGTGGAATGAAATCTGAAACGGAAGACAGAATGGAATGTTAAATGGAACGTAATGCAACGTAGAACAGAATATGGAATGGAATGTGGAATGGAAAATTTAATGGAATGGAATGGAATGGGGAATGGAACTTGGAATCAAACGTGGATTGGGATGAAGAATGGCACGTGGAATGGAACGTGGAATGGAATGTGGAAAGGAATGTGGAATGGAAAGTGGAATGGAATGGAATGGAACGTGGATTGGATTGTGGAAAGGAATGTGGAATAGAAAGTGGAATGGAATGTGGAATGGTATGGAATGCAACGCGGAATGGAATGGTATGGAGTGGAATGGAATGTGGAATGGAATTTGGAATGGAATGTGGAATTGAATGGAAAGGAACGTCGAATGGAATGTGGAATAGAATGTGTAATGGAACGTGAAATGAAATGAGGAATGGAACGGAATAGAACGTGGAATGGAATGTGGAATGTAATGTGGAATGGAATGGAATGCAATGTGAAAAGGAATGTAATCGAATGTGGAATGGAAAGAATTGGAAAGTGGAATGGAATGTGGAATGGAATGGAATGGAATGTGAAGGGAATGTGGAACGGAATGTGGAATGGAATGTGTAAGGGAATGTGGCATGGAATGTGAAATGTAATGTAGAATGGAATGTAATGGAAAGTGGAATGGAATGTGGAATGTATGGGTATGGAATAAGGAAGTTAACGTGGAATGGGATATGGAATGGAATGTGTAATGGAACGGAATGGAATTTGGAATGGAATGTGGAATTGAATGGAATGGAATGAAGAAGGGAATTTGGAATGGAATGTGGAATGCTATGCGGAATGTAATGGAATGGAATGCACAATGGAATGTGGAATGGAATGGAATGGAATGTGGAATGGAATGGAATGGAATGTGGAATGCAATGTGGAATAGAATGTGGAATTGAATGGAATGGAATTTTGAATGGAACGTGGACAGGAATGGAATGGAATGTGAAGGCAACGTGGAACGGAATGTGTAATGGAATGTGGAATGGAATGTGGAATAGAATGTGGAATGGAATGGAATGGAATGTGGAATGCAATGTGAAATGGAATTGAAGGTAATGTGGACTGGAATGTGGAATGGAATTTGTAATGGAATGTGGAATTTATTGTGGATTGGCATGTGGAATAGGACGGAATGGAAAATGGAAAGTAATGTGGAATGGAATGTTTTAAGGAAAGGAATGGAATGTGGAATGCAATGTGCAACGGAATGTGGAATGGGTCGTGGAATGGAAAGCAATGAAATGGGAAAAGGAACGTGGAATGGAATGGAATAGAATGTGGAAGGGAACGTGGAATTGAAAGGAATGGAACTTGGAATGGAACGTGGAATGGAACGTGAAATGCAATGTGGCATGGGACGTGGAATAGCATAGGCAATGGAATGTAGAATGGAACGTGGAATGTAATTTAATGGAAAGTGGAAAGGAATTTGGAATGGAATGGAATGGAACGTGGAATGGAGTGTGGAAATGAATCTGGAAAGAAACGTGGAATGGAATTGAATGGAATGCGGAATGGAATGGAATGGAATGTGGAATGGAATGTGGAATGGAATGTGGAATGGAATGGAATTTGGAATGGAATGGAATGCAATGTGGAATGTATTGTGGAATGGAATGCGGAAAGTAATCTGGAACGGAATGGAATGGAACGTGGAATGGAATGGAGTGTAATGTGGTATAGAGTGTAATGTAATGAGTAATGAAATGTGGGGTGGAATGGAATGGAATGTGGGATAGAATGTGGAATGGAATGGAATGGATTCCGGAATGGAATGGAATGGAATGGAATAGAATGGAATGAGAAATGGAATGTGGAATGGAACGTGGAATGGAATGTGGAATTGAATGGAAAAGAATGTGGAATGGGAGGTAATGGAATGTGGAATTGAATGTGGAATGAAACGGAATGGAATGTGGAATGGAACGGAAACAAATGTGGAATGGAAGGTAATGGAATGTGGAACGGAATGTGGAATGGAATGGAATGGAATGTCAAATATAATTTGGAATGGAAAGGAAAGGAATCCAGGATGGAATGGAACGGAATGGAATGGAATGTGGAAAGGAACGTGGAATGGAACGTGGAATGGAATGTGGAAAGGAATGCAATGGAATGGGGAATGGAATGTAATAGAATGTGTAATGGACTGGAATGGAATGGAATCGAATCGAATGTGGAATGCAATGGAATGGAAGGTCAAATGGAATGTGGAATGGAAAGTGGAATGGAATGGAATAGTATAGAACGAGGAATGGAATGGAATGGATTATGGAATGGAATGGAATGGAATGGAATCGAATGTGGAAAGGAATAGAATGGATTGGAATGTGGAATGGTGTGGAATGGAACGTGGATTGGAATGGAAAGAAAGGTGGAATAGAATGTGAAAAGGAATGTAGAATGGAACGTGGAATGGTATGAAATGGAACGTGGAATGGAATGGAATGGAACGTGCAGTGGAATGGAATGGAACGTGCAGTGGAATGGAATGGAATGTGGAATGGAACATGGAATGGAACATGGAATGGAAAGTGGAATGGAAAGTGGAATGCTTGGAATGGAATGTTGAATGGAATGGAATGGAACGTGGAAAGGATCTTGGAATGGAAACTCAAATAGAACGTAGAATGGAACGTGGAATGGAATGGAATGGAACGTCAAATGGAATGTAGAATGAAACGTGGAATGGAATGGAATGGAACGTGGAATGGAATGGAATGGAACATGGAATGGAATGTGGAATGGAATGTGGAATGCAATAGAATGGAACGTGGAATAGAATGGAATGGAAGGTGGTATGGAATGTGTAATGTAACGGAATGGAATGTGGAATGGAATGTGGTAGGGAATGTGGAATGGAATGGAATGCAATGTGGAATGAAATGTGGAATGGAACGGAATGGAAATGTGAAAGGGAATGTGGAATGCAATATGGAAGGAAATGGAATGGAATGTGGAATGGAATGTGGAATGGAATGGAAAGGAATATGGAAAGGAATGGAATGGAATTTAGATTGCAATGTGGAATGGAATGTGGAATGGAATGGAATGGAATGTGGAATGGAATGTGGAATGCAAAGGAATGAAATGTGGAATGGAATGTGGAATGGAAAGTGAAATGGAATGGAATGGAAAGTGGAGTGGAAAGTGGAATGGAATGTGGAATGCAATGTGGAATGCAATGAAATGGAATGTGGAATGTAATGTAGAATTGAATGTGGAATGGAGTGTGGAATGCATTGTGGAGTGGCAAGTGGAATGGAACGGAGTGCAGTGTGGAATGGAATGTGCAATGGAATGTGAAATGGAACGTGGAATGGAATGCAATGTGGAATGGAACGTGGAATGTAATGGAATGGAATGTGGATTGGAACATGGAATTGAAAGTGGAATGGAATGTGGAATGGAAAGTAGAGAGGAATGGAATGGAAAGTGAAACTGAGTGGAATGGAAAGTGGAATGGAATGGAATGGAATGTGGAATGGAATGGAATAGAAAGTGGAATGGAAAGTGGAATGGAAGGGAAAGGAACCCGGAATGGAATGTGGAATGGAAAGTGGAATGGAATTTTGACTGGAATGTGGAAAGGAATGGAATGAAATGTGGAAAGGAATCCAATGGAAAGTGGAATGGAATGAAATGGAACGTGGAATGGAACGGAATGGAAAGTGGAATGGAAAGTAGAATGGAATGGAAAGGAACGTGGAATAGAGTGTGGTTTCTAATGTGGAATGGAACGTGGAATGTAATGGTATGAGGAGTGGAATGGAATGGAAAGCAATAAATGAATGGAATGGAAAGTGGAATGGAATGGAATGGAATAGAATGTGGAATGGAATGTGGAATGGAATGGAATGTGAAATGGAATGGAATGGAACAAGGAAAGGAAAGTGGAATGGAATGTGGAATGGAATATTGAATGGAATAGTATGTGGAATGGAAGGGAATGGAATGCAATGAAATTTGGAAATGAATGGAATGGAATTTGGAATGGAATGGAATGTGGAATGGAACTCGGAATGGAATGCAATGGAATGTGGAATGGAACGTGGAATGGAATGGAATGGAACGTGGAATTGCAAGTGGAATGGAATGGAATGGAAAGTGGAATGGAATCTGGAATGGAACTTGGAATGGAATGGAATGGAATGGGAATGGAATGTCAAATGGAGTGGAATTGAACGTGGAATGTAACGTGGAATGGAACGTGTAATGGAATGTGGAATTGAACGTGGGATGGAATGTGGAATTGAATGTGGAATGGAATGGAATGGAATGTGTAATGGAAAGTGGAATGGAATGGAATGGAATGGAATGTGGAAAGGAATGTGAAATGGAATGGAATACAATGTGGAATGGAATGTGGAATGGAATGTGGAATGGAATGGCAAGGGATGGAATGGAACGTGGAATGGCATGTGAATTGGAACGCAATGGAATGTGGAATGGAATG
This sequence comes from Pongo abelii, assembly GCF_028885655.2. NCBI lineage: Eukaryota > Metazoa > Chordata > Mammalia > Primates > Hominidae > Pongo > Pongo abelii. Next base: position 11,460,070 of record NC_071999.2, read on the forward strand.
TGGAATGAAATGCAATGGAATGAAAATGGAATGAAGAATGGAAAGTGGAATTGAATGAGGAATGGAATGTAGAATGGAACGTGGAATGGAATGGAATGGAATGGAATGGAATGTGAAATGGAATGTGGAATGGAATGGAATCAAATGTGGAAAGCAATGTGGAATGGAATGTAATGAAATGTGGAAGGGAATGGAATGGAATGTTAAATGGAATGAAATAGAAATTGGCATGGAATGGAACGGAACGTGAAATAGAACGTGGAATGGAATGTGGAATGGAATGTGGAATGGAATAGTATGTGGAATGGAACGCAATCTAATGCAATGAAATGTGGAAATGAATGGAATGGAATGTGGAATGGAAAGCAATGGAATGCGGAATGGAACGAAATGGAGTGCAATGTCGAATTGAAAGGAATAGAATGCAGTGGAACGGAATGTGGTATGGAATGTGGAATGGAATGGAATGGAATGTGGAATGCAATGCGGAATGAAATGTGGAATAAAATGTGGAATGGAATGTGAAATGGAATGAGAATTGGAATGGAATGGAATGTGGAAAGTAATGTGGAACGGAATGTGGAATGGAATGGAATGTGGAACGTAATGTGAACTGGAACGTGGAATGGAATATGGAATGAACGCGAAATTTAATTCAATGCAATGTGGAATGGAACATGGAATGGATCGTAGAATGGAACGTGGAATGGTATGTGCAATGGAATGTGGAATGTAGTGTGGAAAGGAATGTGGAATTTAGTATGGAAAGGAACGTGAAATTGAACGGAATGGAACGTGGAATGGAACGTGGAATAGAATGTGGAATGGAACGAGCAATGCAAAGTGGAATGTATAGTGGAAGTGAAAGAGGAATGGAATGGAATGAAATGTGGAATGGAATGGAGTGCAAATTGGAATGGAATGTGGAAAGGAATGGAATGGATTGTGGAATGGAATAGAATGGAATGGTATGGAATGTGGAATGGAATGGAATGGAATGTGGAATGGAAAGTGGAATGAAACGGAATAGAACGTGGAATGGAAAGGGGAGTGGAATGGAATGGAACGTGGAATGGAAAGTGGAATGGAACGTGGAATGGAATGGGCAATGGAACGTGGAATGGAATGGGCAATGGAATATAGAATGCATCGTAGAATGGAATGGAATGGAAATTGGAATGGAGAATGGAATGGAAAGTGGAATGGAAAATGGAATGGAATGCAATGGAATGTGGAATGGAATGTGGAATGGACTGTGCAATGGAAAGTGTAATGGAACATGGAATGCAATGGATTGTAATGTGGAATGGAATCTGGAATGGAATGGAATGGAACGTGGAAAGGAATATGGAATGTAATGTGAAATGGAATGGTTTGGAATGTGTAGTGGAATTGACTGGAATGTGGAATGGAATGTAGACTGGAATGGAATGCAATGTGGAAAGGAATGTGGAAAGGAATGGAATGGAACGTGGAATGTAATGTGGAATGCAATGTGGAATGGAAAGTAATGGAATGTGGAATGGAATGTGGAATGGAATGCAGAATGTAATGTGCAATGGAACGGAATGGAACATGGAATGGAATTCAATGGAACGTGAAATGGAACTTGGAATGGAAAGTGGAATGGAACATGGAATGGAATACGGAATGCAGCGTATAATGGAATGTGTAAGGGAATGTGGAATGGAACGTGGAATGGAACGTGGAATGGAATGGAATGGAACATGTAATGGAATGTGGAATGGAAATATTAATGGAACGTTGAATGGAACGTAGAATGGAATGGAATTTAACGTGGAATGGAATGTTTAATGGAATTTGGAATGGAACATGGAATGGTATGTGGACTGTAAAGTGGATTGGAAAGGAATGGAATGCGGAATTGAATGCAATGGAATGTGGAATAGAATGGAACGGTATGTGGAATAGAATGTGGAATGGAAAGGAATGGAATACGGAATGAAATTGAATGGAATGGTATGGAATGTGGAATGGAATGCAATGGAACTTGGAATGGAACGTGGAATGGAATGTGGAATGGAAGGGAATGGAATGTGTAAGGGAAGGGAATGGAATGTGTAATGGAAGGGAATGGAATGTGGAATGGAATGTGGAATGGAATGGAAAGGATTAGAGTGCAATGCAATGTGGAGTGGAATGGAATAGAATAGTATGTGGAATTTAATGGAATGATATGGAATGTGGAATGGTATGGAATGGATAGGAATGGAATGCAATGTGGAATGGAATGGAATAGAATGTGGAATTTAATGGAATGGTGTGGAATGTGGAATGGAATGGAATGGAATGGAATGGATTGAGGAATGGAATGGAATGGAATGGAAAGGAAAGTGGAATTGAATGGAATGGGAATTGGAAATTAATGGAATGGAAAGGGGAATAGAATGGGGAATGGAAAGGAATGAAAGCTGGAATGGAAAGTGTAATGGAAGGGAAAATGGATCATGGAATGGAATGAAATGGAACGTGGACTGCAATGGAATGGAACGTGGAATGGAATGGTATGGAAGGTGGAATGGAACGTGGAATGGAATGGAATGGAACAAGGAAAGGAACGTGGAATGGAAGGTGAAATGGAATGTGGAATGGAACGTGGAATGGAATGTGGAATGTAATGTGGAGGGCAAAGTGAAATGCCATGCAATGGAAACTGGAATGCAAAGTGGAATGCAATGGAATGGAATTTGAAATGGAAGGTGGAATGGAATGGAATGTACAATGGAATGTGGAATGCAGTGTAATGGAATGTGGAATGGAATGGCACGGAATGCGGAATGGAATGGAATCGAATGGAAAGTGGAATGGAATGTGGAATGGAATGTGGAATGGAATGTACTGCAATGAGGAATGGAATGTAATGGAATGTGGAATAGAATGGAATGGAATGGAATTTGGAATAGAATGTTGAAGGGAATGCGGAATGGAATGGAATGGAATGTGGAATTGAATGTGGAGTGGAATGGAATGGAATCTGGAAGAGAATGTGGAATGGAATGCAATGGAATGTCGAATGGAATGAGAAATGGAATGGAAGGGAAAGTGGAATGGAATGTGGAATGGCATGGAATGGAATGTGGAATGGAATTTAGAACGCGAAACGAATGGAATGCAACGTGGAATGGAACGTGGAATGGATCGTCGAATGGAAGGTGGAATGATATTTGGAATGGAATGTGGAATGTAGTACGGAATGGATCGTGAAATTTAATGGAATGGAATGTTGAATGCAACGTGATATGGAATGGAGTGGAACGTGGAATGGAATGTGAAATGGAAGGTGGAGTGCAACTTGGAATGGAATAAAATCGAATGTGGAATGTAGTGTACAATTGAATGTATTGGAGTGTGCAATGCAATTTGGAATGGAATGGAATGGGGAATGCAACGCTGAATGGAATGGAATGGAATGTGGAATGGAAAGTGGAATGGAATGGTTTGGAATGTGGAATGGAATGTTGAATGGAATGTGAAATGGAACGTGGAATGGCATATAATAGAATGTGGAATGGAAATTGGAACGGAATGTGGAGTGGAAAAGAATGTAACGTGGAATGGAATGTGGAAGGGAATGTGGAAAGGAAAGTGGAATGGAACGGAATGGAATGTTGAATGGAACATGGAATTGAATGGAATTGAAGATGGAATGGAAAGTGGAATGGAACGTGGAATGTAACGTGGAATATAACGAGGAATGGAAAGTGGAAAGGAACGAGGAATGGAATGTGGAATGGAATGTGGAATAGAATGGAATGGAATGTGGCATGGAATGGAACGGAATGTGGAATGGAATGGAATGCAATGTGGAAAGGAAAGTAGAAAGGAATGGAATGGATTTAGGAATTGAATGGAATCGAATATTATGGAATGTGCGATGGAATCAGATGGAATGTGGAAAGGAATGCGGAATGGAATGTGGAATGTAAAGTGGAATGTAATGGAAGAGAATGTGGAATGGAACAGGGAATGGAATGGAATGGAATGTGGAATGGAACATGGAATGGAAAGTGGAATGGAATGTGGAATGGAACGTGGAATGGAATGCGCAATGGAATGTGGAATTGAACGTGGAATGGAATGGAATGGAAAGTGGAATGGAACGTGGAAAGGAATGGATTGGTATGTGGAATGGATGGTGGAATGAAAAGTGGAAAGGGAAGTGGAATGCAATGGATTGGAATGTGGAATGGAATCTGGAATGCAATGGAATGGAATGTGGAATGGAATGTGGAATGGAATGTGGAATGGAATGTGGAGTGGAATGGATTGGAATGTGGAATGGAATGGAAGGGGATGTGGAATGGAATGTGGTCTGGAATGGAATGCAATGTGGAATGGAATGCGGAATGGAATATCACGGAATGTGGAATGGAATGGAATCGAATGGAAAGTGGAATGGAATGTGGAATGGAAAGTAATGCAATGAGGAATGGAATGTGGATTAGAATGGAATGGAATGGAATTTGGAAGAGAATGTGGAAGGGAATGCGGAATGGAATGGAATGGAAGGTGGAATTGAATGGAATGGAATGTGGAATTGAATGCGGAGTTGAATGGAATGGAATCTGGGATAGAATGTGGAATGGAATGGAATGGAATGTTGAATGGAATGTCGAATGGAATGAGAAATGGAATGGAAGGGAAAGTGGAATGGAGTGTGGAATGGCATGGAATTGAATGTGGAATGGAATTTGGAATGGAACGTGAAACGGAATGGAATGCAACGTGGAATGGAACGTGGAATGGATCGTCGAATGGAACGTGGAATGAAATGTGGAATGGAATGTGGAATGTAGTATGTAACGGATCGTGAAATTTAATTACATGGAATGTTGAATGCAACGCGATATGGAATGGAGTGGAACGTAGAATGGAATGTGCAATGGAATATGAAATGGAACGTGGAGTGCCACGTGGAATGGAATAGAAACGAATGTGGAATATAGTGTACCATTGAATGGATTTGAGTGTGCAATGCAATTTGGAATGGAATGGAATAGAATGTGGAATGCAACACCGAATGGAATGGAATGGAAAGTGGAATGGAAAGTGGAATGGAATGGTTTGGAAAGTGGAATGTAATGTTGAATGGAATGTGAAATGGAACGTGGAATGGAATGGAATGGAATGTGGAATGGAAACTGGAATGGAATGTGGAGTGGAACAGAATGTAACGTGGAATGGAATGTGGAATGGAATGTGGAAAGGAAAGTGAAATGGAATGGAATGGAATGTTGAATGGAACATGGAATTGAATGGAATTGAACGTCGAATGGAAAGTGGAATGGAACGTGGAATGTAACGAGGAATGGAATGTGGAAAGGAACGTGAAATGGAATGTGGAATGGAATGTCGAATAGAATGGAATGGAATGTGGAATGGAAAGGACCGGAATGTGGAATGGAATGGAATGCAATGTGGAATGGAAAGTGGAAAGGAATGGAATGGATTTTGGAATTGAATGGAATGGAATAATATGGAATGTGCGATGGAATGGGGTGGAATATGGAAAGGAACGTGGAATGGAATGTGGAAAGTAAAGTGGAATGTAATGGAATTGAATGTGGAATGGAACGGGGAATGGAATGGAATGGAACTTGGAATGGAACGTGGAACGGAAAGTAGAATGGAATGAGGAATGGAAAGTGAAATGGAATGGACAATAGAATGTGGAATGGAACGTGGAATGGAATGGAATGGAATGTGGAATGAATGGTGGAATGGAACGTGGAATGGGAAGTGGAATGTAATGGATTGGAATGTGGAATGGAATCTGGAATGCAATGGAATGGAATGTGGAATGGAATGTGGAATGGAATGTGGAGTGGAATGGATTGGAATGTGGAATGGAATGGAAGGGGATGTGGAATGGAATGTGGTCTGGAATGGAATGCAATGTGGATTGAAATGTGGAATGGAATACATTCCACATTCCATTCCATATTCCATTCCATTCCATTCTTGGAATGTGGAATGCAATGTGGAATGGAATGTAATGGAATCTGGAATGGAAAGTGGAATGGAATGTAGAATGGAATGTGGAATGGAACCTGGAATGAAACTTGGAGTGCAACTTGTAATGGAATGTGGAATGGAGAGTGGAATGGAATGTGGAATGGAATGTGGAACAGAACGTGGAATGGAATGGAACAGAACATGGAATGGAACATGGAATTGAAAAGAATGCAAAATGGAATGGAACTTGGAATGGAATGTGAAATGGAATGAGGAATGGAATGTGGAATGCAATTTAATGGAATGTAGAATGGAATGTGGATCGAACGATTGGAATGGAATGTGCAATGGAATGTAGAGATGAATGGAATGAATGTGTAATGGAATGGTATGGAATGTGGAATGGAATATGGAATGGATTGTGGAATGGAATGTGGAATGGAATGTTCAATTGAATGTGGAATGGAATGTAACACAATGTGGAATGGAATGCAATGGAATGTGGAATAGAATGGACTGGAATTGTATGTGGAATAGAATGTGGAATGGAATGCAATGGAATGTGGAATACAATGGAACGGAATGGAATGTGGAATAGAATGTGGAATGGAATGTGCAATGAAATGGAATGGAATGTGCAATGGAATGGAATGGAATGCGGAATAGAATGGAACGGAATGGAATGTACAATAGAATGTGGAATGGAATGTGAAATGGACTGTTGAATGGAATGTGGAACGGAATGAAATGGATAGTGGAATGGAATGGAATGGAAGGTGTAATGGAGTGGAATGGAACGTGGAATGGAACCTGGAATGAAAAATGGAATGGAACGTGGAATGGAATGTTGTGGAATGGAACCTTGTATGCTATGAGGAATGGAACGTGTAATGTGGAAGAATGTGGAATGGAATGTGAAATGGAACGTGGAATGGAATGCTTGGAATATGGAATGGAACGTGGAATGGAATGGAATGTGGAATGGATTGTGTAATAGAATGGAATGTGGAATGGAATGGAATGGAATGTGGAATGGAGTGGAATGGAATTCCGAATGGAGTAAAATGGAATTTGGCGTGGAATGCAATGGAATGAAATGTGCAATTTAATAGAATGGAATGTGGAATGGAATGGAATTGAATGTGGAATGAAATGTGGAATGGCATGGAATGGAATGCCACATGCAATCAAATGGAATGTGGAACGGAATTGAATGGAATGGAAGGTGGAATGGAATGGGATGGAATGTGGAATGGAACGTAGAATGGAATGGAATGGAATGTGAAATGGAATGGGGAATGGAATGGAACGTGGAATGGAAAGTGGAATGGAACGTGGAATGTAACGTGTAGTGGAATGCAGTGGAATGTGGAAAGGAATGGAATGGAGTGGAATGTGGAATGCAATGGATTGGAAAGGAATGTTATGTGATATGGAATGGAATGGAATTTGGAATGGAATGGAAAGAAATGTGGAATGGAATGTGGAATGGAATATGAAATGGAATGGAATGAAATGTGGAATGGAAGGTGGAATGTATCGTCGAATGGAACGTGGAATGGAAAGTGGAATGGAAAGTGGAATGGAATGGAATGGAACGTGGAATTGAACGTGGAATGGAATGCGGTTTGGAACGTGGAAAGGAATGGAACGGAACGTGGAATAGAATGGATTGGAACATGGAATGGAAAGTGGAATGAAATGTGGAATGGAACGTGGAATGCAAAGTGTAAGGAAACGTGGAATGCAATGGAATGTGAAATGAAATGAGGAATGGAACGTGGAATCGAATGTGGAAAGGAGTATGGAATGCAACGTGGAGTGGAATGAAACATGGAATGGAATATGGAATGGAATGGAATTGAATGCAATGTGGAATGGAATGGAATTGAATGACGAATGGAATGGAATGGAATGGAATGTGGAATGGAGTGGAATGGCATGTGGAATTGAATGTGGAATGGAATGTAATGGAATCTGGATTAGAATGTGGAATGGAATGGAATGGAATGCGAAATGGAATGGAAAAGAATGCGGAATGTAATGGAATGGAAAGGAATGGAATGTGGAATAGATTGTGGAATGGAAAGTGGTATGAAATGTGGAACTGAATATTGAATGGAATGGAATGGAAGGTGGAAAGGAAGGTGGAATGGAATGTGAAATGGAATCTGGAATGGAACGTGGAATGGAAAGAAATGGATCGTTGAATGGAATGTAATGGAACATGGAATGGAATGGAATGGAACGTTGAATGGAATGTGGAATGTAACGTGGAATGGAAAGTGCAATGGAAAGTATAATGGAATGGAATGAATTGTGGAATGGAATTGAATGGAATGTGGAATGGAATGGAATGGAATGTGGAATGGAACGGAATGGAATATGGAATGGAAGGTGGAATGGACTGTGGAATGGAAAGTGGAATGATATGTGGAATGGAATGGAATGGAACGAGGAATTCAACGTGGACTGGAATGCAAAGGAATGTGGAATAGAATGTGGAATGGAATGGAATGGAATGGAATTTGGAATGGATTGGAATGCAATGTGGAATGGAAAGGAAAGGAATGTGGAGTGGAAAGTAGAATGGAATGGAATGGAAGGTGGAATGGAATGGAATGGAATGTGGAATGGAACATGGGATGGAATGTGGAATGGAATGTGGAATGCTATGGAATGGAATGTGGAATGGATTCTAATGCAATGTTGGGTGGTATTTGGAATAGAATGGAATGGAAAGTGGAATGGAACGTGGAATGATATGTGGAATGTAATGTGGAAAGGAATGGAATGGAATGTGGAATGGAAACTAAAATGTAATGGAATGGAATGTGGAATGGAACATGGAATTTAATGTGGAATGCAATATGGAAAGCAAAGTGGATTGGAATGAAATGTGGATTGGAATATGGAATGGAAAAGAAAGGAATGCAATATGAAATGAATTGGGATTTAATGTGGAAAAGAATCTGGAATGGAATGGAATTGAATGTGGAATGAAATGTGGAATGCAATGAAACGGAATGTGGAACGGAATGTGGAATGGAACTGAATGGATTTTGGAATTGAAAGTGGAATGGAATGGAAGGGAATGTGGAATGGAATGGAATGCAATGTGGAATCGAATGGAATGTAATGTGGAATGGAATACCATGGAATGAGGAATGGAATGTGGAATGGAAAGGAATGCATTGTGGAATAGAATGCAATGCAATGTGGAATGGAATGTGGAATGGAATGGAATAGAATGGAACGTGGAATATAATGGAAAGGAATGTGTAATGGAATCGAATGAAAGGTGGAATGGAATGTGGAATGGAATAGAATGGAATGTGGAATGGAATGGAATAGAATGGAACTTGGAATGTAGTAGAATGCAATGTGGAATGAAATGGAATGGAAGGTGGAAAGGAATGGAATGGAACATGGAATGGAATAGAATTGAATGGAATGTGGAACGGAATGGAATGTTGAATGGAAGGGAATATGGAATGGAATGGAACGTCCAATGTAATGGAATGGAATATGGAACGGAATGGAATGCAATGTGGAATAGAATGGAATGGAACGTGGAATGGAATGGAATGGAAATTTGAATGAAATGGAAGGGAATTGGGAATGGAATTTAATGTGTAATTGAATGGAATGGAATGTGAAATGGAAAGGAATGGAAGGGAATGTGAAACTGAATGGAATGGTATGTGGAATGGGATGTGGAATGGAATTGATTGGAATGTCGAATGGAATGTGCAATAGAATGGAATTGAATGTGAAATGGAATGGAATGGAATGGAGTCAGGAGTGGAATGGAAGGGAAAGTGAAATGGATTGGAAAGGAATGTGGAATGGAATGTAGAATGGTGTGAAACGGAATGTGGAATTGAATGCAATGCAATGTGGAATGAAATGTGGAAGGGTATGGAATGAAATGGAATGGAAAGTAGAGTGGAATAGAATGCAATGTGGAATGGAATGGAATGAAATTTGGAATTAAATGGAACGGAATGTCGAATGGAACCTGGATTGGAATTGAATGGAATGGAAAGTGGAATGCAATGGCATGGAATGTGGAAAGCAACGTGGAATGGAACATGGAATGGAACGTGGAATGGAAGGTGGAAATGAACGTAGAAGGGAATGGGGTGGAACGTGTAATGGAATGGAATGGAATGATTAATGGAATGAAATGCAATTTGGAATGGAATGTGTAACAGAATGTGGAATGGAATGGAATGTGGAATGGAATGGAATGAAATGGAAAGAGGAATGGAATGGAATGGAATGGAATGTGGAATGGAATGGAAAGGAAAGGAATGGAATGGAATATGGAATAGAATGTTAGGGTATGTGGAGTTTAACTGAATGGAATGGAATGTGGAATGGAATGGAACGGAATGTGGAATGGAATGGACTGCAATGTGGAATGGAATGGAATTGAAAATGGAATGGAATGGAAAGGAAAGAGGAATGCACTGGAATGGAATGGAATGTGGAAAGGAATGTAGAATGGAATGGAATGGAATGGAATGTGGAATGAAATGGAATGTGGAATGGAATGGAAGGCAATATGGAATGGAATGGAATGGATTGTGGAATGGAATGGATTGTGGAATGGAATGGAAAGGAATGGAATGGAATATCGAATGAAATGTGGAATGTTATGGAATTGAATTTGGAACGGAATTTGGAATGGAACGAAATGAAATGTGGAATACAACGTGGAATGGAACGTGGAATGGAACGTGCAATGGAACGTGGAATGGAACGTGGAATAGAATGTGGAATGGAATGTTGAATGGAATGTAATGGAATATGGAATCGAATTGAATGGAATGGAATGGAACGTTGAAAGGAATGCAATTGAATGGGGAATAGAATGTGGAATGAAATGGAATGGAAAGTTGAATGAAATGTGGAATGGAATGGAATGCGGAATGGAATATCGAACGCAATGTGGAATGTTGTGGAATGTTATGTAAAGGAATGTGGAATGGAATGTGGAATGGAATGGAATGGAATGGAATGTGGAATGGAAAGGAATGGAATGGAAAGTGGAATGGAATGGAATGTAACTGAATATTGAATGGATTGGAAAGGAAAGGAATGGAATGGAATGGAATAGAATATGGAATGGAATGGAAAGGAATAGAATATGGAATGGAATGAAAGAGTATGTGGAGTGGAATGGAATGGAATGGAATGTGGAATGGAATGGAATGGAATGAAATGTGGAATCGAATGTGGAATTTAAGGTGGAATGGAATGGAATGTGGAATGGAATGGATTGGTATGTACAATGGAATGGAACGGAATATGGAATCGAATGGACTGCAATGTGGAATGCAATGGAATTGAAAGTGGAATGGAATGGAATGGAAAGTGGAATGCACTGTAATGGAATGGAATGTGGAATGGAATGTAGAAAGGAAGATAATGGAATGGAATGTAGAATGAAAAGGAATGTGGAATGGAATGTAATGGAAGGCAATCTGGAAAGGAATGGAATGTGGAATGGAATGGAATGGAATGTGGAATGGAACGGTGTGCATTGTGGAATGGAATGGAATGGAATGGAGTGGAATCTGGATTGAAATGGAATGGAATGTGGAATGGAATATCGAATGGAATGTGGAATTTTATGGAGTTGAATGTGGAATGGAATGTGGAAAGGAATGAAATGGAATGAAATGAAATGAAATGTGGAATACAACGTGGAATGGAACGTGCAATGGAACGTGGAATGGAACGTGGAATAGAAAGTGGAATGGAAGGTTGAATGTAATGTAATGGGAAATGGAATGGAATTGAATGGAATGGAATGCAACATTGAATGGAATGCAATTGAATGTGGAATAGAATGTGTAATGGAATGGAATGGAATGTTGAATGACATGTGGAATGGAATGGAATATGGAATGGAATGGAATGTGGAATGGAATATCGAATGGAATGTGGAATGTTGTGGAAAGTTATGCAAAGGATTGTGGAATGGATTGTGGAATGGAATGGAATGGAAAGTGGAAAGGAATGGAATGGAATGGAAAGTTGAATGGAATGGAATGGAACGGAATATGGAATGGAATGGAAAGGAATGGAATGGAATGGAATGAACTGAAAAGTGGAATGCAACGTGGAATGGAACGTGGAATGGAACGTGCAATGGAACGTGGAATGGAACGTGGAATAGAATGTGGAATGGAAAGTAGAATGGAATATAAAGGAATGAGGAAAGGAATTGAATGGAATTAAATGGAAAGTGGAATGGAATGCAATTGAAAGTGGAATAGAATGTGGAATGGAATGGAATGGAATGTTGAATGGAATGTGGAATGGAGAGGAATATGGAATGGAATGGAATATGGAATGGAATGCAATTGAATGTGGAATGGAATGTGGAATAGAATGGAATGGATTGTTGAATGGAATGTGGAATGGAATGGAATATGGAATGGAATGGAATGGATTGCAATGTGGAATGGAATGTAATGGATTGTAGAATCGAATGGAATGGAATGTATAATAGAATGGAATTTATTGGAATGTGGAATGGAATGAGGAATGGAATGGAATGGAATGGAATGTGGAATGGAATATACTGGAAGGTAAAATGCAAAGGAATGGAATGGGGAATAGAATGGAATGGAATATGGACTGAAATGGAATGTAATGGAATGTGGAATGCAATGTGAAATGGAATGGAATGGAATGGGATGTGAAATGGAATGTGGAACGGAATGGAATGGAATGTAGAATCGAATGTTTAATGGAATGAATGGAATGTTGAATGGAAAGTGGAATGGAACGTGGAAAGGAACGTGGAATGGAACGTGGAATGGAAAGTGGAAAGGAGTAGAATTGAACGTGGAATGGAATGGAAAGTATCGGAACGTGGAATGGAAAGTGGAATGGAACGTGGAATGGAATATTGACTGGAGTGGAATCGAATGGAATGTACAATGGAAACTGGAATGGAATGGAATGGAATTTGGAATGGAATGGAATGAAATGGAATGTGGAATGGGATGTGGAAAGGAACGTGGAATGGAATGGAATGGAAAGTGGAATGGAATGGAGTGGAATGTGGAAAGGAATGGAAAGAATATGGAATGAAATGGAATGGAAAGTGGAATGGAAAGGATGGGAATGGATTTTGGACTGGACTGGAATGGATTGGAATGTAATGTGGAAAGGTATCAAAAGTGGAATACTACAGAATGGAATGTAGAATGGAATGGAATGGAATGGAATGGAATGTGGACTAGAATGGAATGCAATTGAATAGAATGTGGAATGTGGAATGGAGTGTGGTGTGGAATGGAATGGAATGTGGAATGGAAAGGAATGGAAAGTGGAATGGAATGGAATGAAATGTGGAATGGAATGGAAAGGAATGGAAAGTGGAATGGAATGCAATGGAATGTGGAATGGAATGGAATGGAGTGTGGAATGGTAGAGAATGGAATGTGAAATGGAAATAGAATGGATTGTGGAATGGAATGGAATCTAAAGTGGAATGGAATGGAATGGAATGTGGAATGGAATGCAGAATGGAATGGAAAGTAATGTGGAATGGAATGTGGAATGGAATGGAATGGCATGTAGAATGGAATGGAAAGGAATGGAATGTGGAATGCAATCGAATGGAATGCAATGAAATGAAATGTGGAGTGCAATGGAATGGAATGTGGAATGCAATGGAATGGAAGGTGGACTGGTACTTCCAATGGAATGGAATGCAATGTGGAATATAAAGGAATGGAATGAAATTTGGAATGGAATGGAATGGAATTAGGAATGGAATGGAATGGAAAGAATGGAATTTGAAATGGAATGGAATGGAATGTGGAATGGAAAGGAATGGAAAGTGGAATGGAATGGAATGAAATGTGGAATGGAATGGAAAGGAATGTGGAATGCAATCTGGAATGGAATGTGCAATGGAATGTGGATTGGAATTGAGTGAAATGTGGAATGGAATGTGGAAGGGAATGGTGTGGAATGTGGAATGGAATGGAGTGGAATGTAGAATGAAATGTGGAATGGAATGGAATGTGGAATGGAATGTGGAATGGAATGGAATGGAATGCAGAATGGGTCGTCGAATGGAATGTGCAAAGGAATGGAATGGAATGTGGAATGGAATGTGGAATGGAAAGTGGAATGGAACATGGAATGGAAAGTGGAATGGAATGGAATGGAACATGGAGTGTAAACTGGAAAGGGACGTGGAATGGAAGGTGGAATGGAACGTGGAATATATCGTGGAATGGAATGGAATGCAATGTGGAATGGAATGGAAAGGAAGGTAGAATGGAATGGAATTTAATGTGCATTGGAATGGAATGGAATGGAATGAAATGTGCAACGGAATGGAATGGAATGTGGAATACAATGTGGAATGGAATGGAATGGAAAGTGGAATGGATTGCGGAATGGAATGGAATGGAATGGAATGTGGAATGGAATGTGGTATGGAATGAGGAATGGAAAGTAGTGGAATGGGGAATGGAATGTGGAATGGAATGAAATGGAAAGTGGAAAGGAATGGAATGGAATGTGGAATGGAATGTGTAACGGAAAGTAAAGGAATGTGGAATGGATTGTGGAATGGAATTTGATGGAACATGGAATGGATGATGGAATGCAATGTGCAATGGAATGTAATGGAATGTGGAATGGAATGGAATGGAATGTAGAATGCAATGAAATGAAAGGTGGAATGGAATTGAATGGAATGGAACGGAATTTGGAACGGATTGGAATGGAATGTGGAAAGAAAGAGAAATGGAAATCAATGGAATGCAGAATGGAAGGTAGAATGGAATGGAATGTGGAATGAAATGTTTAATCGTTTGTAGAAGGAAATGTAATGCAATGTGGAATGGAATGTAGAATTGAATGTGCTATCGAATGCAAAGCAATGTGGAATGAAATGGAATGAAATGTGTAATGGAATGGAATGAAATGTGGAACGGAATGTGGAATGGAATGGAATGAAATGTGGAATGGAATGGAATGTGGACTGGAATGGAAAGGATTGGAATGGAATGTGAAATGGAATCGAAGGGAATGTGGAATGCAAGTGAATGTAAAGTGGAATGGAATGGAAAGGAATGTGGAATGGAATATCTAATGGAATGTGGAATAGAATTGAATAGAATCTGGAATGGAATGGAATGGAATGGAATATAGAATGGAATGTGGTATGGAATGGAATGGAATGTGGAACGTAATGTCATATCGAATGGAATGGGATATGGAATGGAATGGAATGAATTGTAGAATGGAATGGAATGGAATAGAATGGAATATGGAATGGAATTGAATGGAATATATAATGGAATGGAATGGAATGGAATGTGAAACGGGATATAAAGGAAAGGATTCTGGAATTCAATGGAATTGAATGGAACGGATTGGAATGGAAGGGAATGGAGAATGGAATGTGAAATGGAATGCAAAGGAATGTGGAATGGAATGCAATGCTATGGAATGTGGAATGGAATGGAATGTGGAATGGAATAGAATGGATTATAGAATGGAATGGAATGGAATGGAATTGAATATGGAATGGAATGGAAAGCAAAGGATTGTGGAATGGAATGGAAAGGAATGGAATGTGTAATGCAATGCCAAGGAAAGGAATGGAATGGAATGGAAGGGAATGGAGAATGGAATGTGGAACAGAATTCAAAGGAATGTGGAATGGAATGTAATCTGGAATAGAATGGAACGGAATGTAAAAAGGAATGGAATGGAGTGTGCAATGGAATGGAAAGGAATGTGGAATGGAATGGAATCGAATGGAATGGGGAATAGATTGTGGAATTTAATGGAATGGAAAGTGAAAATGAATGGCATGGAATGTGAAATGGAATGGAATGGAATGTGCAATGGAATGGAATTGAAAGAGGATAGGAAAGGGGAATGGAATGGAATGGAATGTGGAATGCAATGTGGTGTGGAATGGAATGGAATGTGGAATGGAATGGAATGGAAACAAATGCAATGGAAAGGAGTGGAATGGAAGAGAATGCGGAATGGAATGTGGAATGGAATGGAAAGGAATATTTAATGGAATGGAATGGAATGGAATATGGAATGTAATGGATTGGAATGTGGAATGCAATTTAAAGGATTGTAGAATGGAATCGAATGGAATTGAATGGAATATGGAATGGAATGGAATGTGAAATGGAATGGAATGGAATGTGGAATGGAATGGAATGGAATGTGGAATGGAATGGAATGGCATGTGGAATGGAATGTGATGGAATGTGAAATAGAATGGAATGCAAAGCGGAATGGAATGTGGAATGGAATAGAATGGAATGTGAGAAGGAATGGAATCGAATGTGGAATGGAATGGAATGGAATGGAATGGAGTGGAATGTAAGGGAATGCGGAATGCAATGTGGAATGCAATGGAAAGGAATGTGGAATGGAATGTAATCGAAAGGAATGTGGAATGGAATGGAATGGAATGGGAAAAGGAATGGAATTGAATGTGGAAAAGAATGGAATGTAAAAAGGAATAGAATGGAATGTGGAAAGGAATGGAATGGAACGTTGAATGGAATGCAATGGAATGTGGAAAGTAATGGAATGGCATGTGGAATGGAATGGAATGGGATGGAATGTAGAATGTAATATGGAAAGGAATTTGTATTGGAAGGTAATATGGCATCGAATGTAGAATGGTATGGGGAATGAAATGCGGAATGGAATGGAATGGAATGTGTAATAGAATGTGGAATGTAATGGAATGTGGAATGCAATGTAGAATAGAAAGTGGAATGGAATCTTGAATGGAATGGAATGGATTGTGGAAGGAATGTGGAATGCAATGGAATGAAATGTTAAACGGAAAGTGGAATGGAATGGAATGGAACGTGGAATGGAATGCGGAATGGAATGGAATGGATTGTGGAATGGAATGAAATGGAATGTGGAATGGAATGTGGAAAGGAATGGAATGGAATGTGGAACGGTATGTGGAATGGAATGGAATGGAATGTGGAATGGAATGTGGAATGGAATGTGGAAAGGAATGTGGAATGGAATGGAATGCAATGTGGGATGGAATGGAATGGAATGTGGAAAGGAAAGGAGTGGAATGAAATGGAATGTTGAATTTAATGGAAGGGAATGGAATGTGGAATGGAATGGAATTGAGAGAAATGGAATGTAGAATGGAATGAAGTGGAATGTCGGGAGGTATGGAATGGAATGGAAGTTGTTATTGAATGCAAAGGAATACGGAATGGAATGCAATTGTATGTGGAATGGAATGGAATGGTATGTGGAATGGAATGAAATGGAATATGGTGTGGTATAGAATGGAATGGAATGTGTTATTGAATGGAATGGAATGCGGAATGGAAACCAATTGAATGTGGAATGGAATGGAAAGGAAGGTGGAATGGAATGGAATGGATATTGGAATGGAAAGGAATGGAATGCAATCGAATGTGGAATGGAATGGAAGTGAATGTGGAATGTAATGAGGAATGGATTGGAATGGAAAGAAATGGAATGCGGAATGGAATGTAAGGGAAATTTGAATTGAATTTGGAATGGAATGGAATGTAATGTGGAATGGAATGGAATGGAATTTGGAATGGAATATAATGGAATTGAATGTGGAATGGAATGGAATGGAATGTGGAATGGAATGGAATGGAATATAATGGAATGTGGAATGGAATGGAGTTGAATGGCATGGAATGTGGAAAGGAATGTAATGCAATGTGGAATGGAATTGACTGCAGTGGAAATGGAATGTGGAATGGAATGGAATGTGGAATGTGGAATGGAATATGGAATGGAAAAGAATGAGAAGTGGAATGGAATGTGGAATCTAATGGAATGGAATGTGGAATGGAATTTGGAATGCAATGGAATGTGGAATGTAATGTGGAATGGAAAGGAGAGGAATGAAATGGAATGTTGAATTTAATGGAATGGAATGGAAAGTGGAATGGAAAATGGAAAGGAATGGAATGTAAAGGAATGGAATGTGGAATGGAATGAAATGGAATGTGGAGAAGTATGGAATGGAATGGAATGTGTTATTGAATGCAACGGACTACGGAATGGAATGCAATTGTAGGTGGAATGGAATCGAATGTAATGTGGAATGGAATGAAATGGAATGTTGGGAGGTATGGAATGGAATGGAATGTGTTATTAAATGGAATGGAAAGTGGAATGGAATGCAATTGAATGTGGAATGGAATGGAAAAGAATATGGAATGGAATGGAATGGAATTTGGAATGGAAAGGAATGGAACGCAATCGAATGTGGAATGGAATGGGAGGGAATGTGGAATGTAATGAGGTATGGATTGGAATGGAAAGAAACGGAATGCGGAATGGAATGGAAGGGAAATTGGAATGGAATGTGGAATGGAATGGAATGTAAGGTGGAATGGAATGGAAAGGAATTTGGAATGGATTATAATGGAATTGAATGTGGAATGCAATGGAATGGAATGTGGAATGGAATGGAATGGAATATAATGGAATGTGGAATGGAATGGAGTTGAATGGCATTGAATGTGGAAAGGAATGTAATGCCATGTGGAATGGAATGGATTGCAGTGGAACATGGAATGTGGAATGGAATGGAATGTGGAAAGGAATGGAATTTAATGTAATGTGGAATCAATCGAATCGAATGTGGAATGGAATGTGGAATGGAATGTGGAATGGAATTTAGTAGAATGTGGAATAGAATGTGGAATGGAATGGAATGGAAAGTGTAAAGGAACGGAATGGAATGTGGAATGGAATGTTGAATGGAAGGGAATGGAATGTGTAATGGAATAAGGAATGGAATGGAATGGAACGTGGAATGGAACCTGCAATGCAACATGGAATGCAATGTGCAATGGAATGGAATGGAAAGTGGAAAGGAATTTGGAATGGAATGGAATGTGGAATGGAATTGAATGGAATGGAACGGAATGTGGAATGGATTGGAATGGAATGTGGAATGTATTGGAATGGAATGTGGAAAGGAATGTGAAATGGAATTCAATGCATTGCTGAATGGAATGTTGAATGGAATGGAATGGAATTTGGAATTTAATGGGGAAAGGAATGTGGAATCGAATGTGGAAAGTAATGGAATGTAATGTGGAATGCAATGTAGAATGGAATTTGCAATGGAATGGAAAGCAATGTGGAATGGAATGGAATGGAATGTGCAATGAGATGGAATGAAATGTGGAATGGTATATGGAATGGAATGGAATGAACAGTGGAATGGAACGGTATGTGGACTGGAATGGAAATGAATGGAATGGAAAGTGAAATGGAATGGAATAGAATGTGGAATGCATTTGAATGGAATGTGTAATGGAATGGAAAGGAAAGCGGAATGGAATGGAATGCAGAATGGAATGTGGATTGGAATGTGGAAAGTAATTCAATGGAATGTGGAATGGAATGGAATGTAGAACGGAATGTGGAATGGATATAAATGTAATGTGGAATGGAAGGGAATGGAGTGGGATGCAATGTGGAATGGAATGGAAAGGAATGTGGATTGGAATGTGGAATGGAATGGAAAGGAATATGGAATGGAATGTGGAATGGAATGGAATGGAATGTGGAATAGAACTTGGAATGAAATGGAATGGAACGTGGAAAGGAATGGAATAGAAAGTGAAATGGGACGTGGAATGGAATGGAATGGAAGGTGGAATGGAATGGAATTGAATGAGAGATGGAAAGGAATGGGATGTGCAATGCAATGGAATTGAAAGTGGAATGCAATGGAATGGAATGTGGATTGGAATGGAATGGAATAGATTCTGGAATGGAATGGCGTGGAAAGTGGAATAGAATGTGAAATGGAACGCGGAGTGGGACATGGAATGGAACGTGGAATGGAATGGAATGGAATGTGGAATGGAATCTGGAATGGACGCAATGGAATGTGGAATGGAATGTTGAGTGGAACAGATTGGAATGGAATGGAATGTGGAATGGAATGGAATGGATTGTGGAATGGAATGTGGAGTGGAATGTGCAATGGAATATCGAATGGAATGGAATGGAATGTGTAATGGAATGTGGAATGGAATGTGGAATGTAACATGGAATGGA
Source organism: Pongo abelii (assembly GCF_028885655.2). NCBI lineage: Eukaryota > Metazoa > Chordata > Mammalia > Primates > Hominidae > Pongo > Pongo abelii. The sequence goes on from NC_071999.2 coordinate 11,480,164, forward strand.
AAATGGAATGGAACTTGGAAGGGAAAGGAATGGAATGTGGAATGTGTAAAGGAATGGAAAGGAATGTGGAAAGGAATGTGGAAAGGAATGTGGAAAGGAATGCAATGTGGCAGGGAATGGAATGCAATGGAATGGAATGTGTAATGGAATGTGAAAGGGAAAGGAATGGAATGTGGATGGAATGGAATGGAATGAGGAAGGCAATGTGGTATCGCATGAAATGGAATGTGGAATGGAATGGAATGGAATGTAGAATGGAAAGTGGAATGGAATGGACTGTAATGTGGAATGGAATGGACTGTAATGTGGAATGGAAAATGAAATGGATTGTGGAATGGAACGTGGAACAAAATGGAATGGAATGTGGAATGGAATGGAAAGTGGACTGGAATGTAATGGAATGGAATGTTGAATAGAATGGAATGGAATGGAACGGAATGGAACGTGGACTTGAGTGCAATGGAATGGAATGGAATGTGGAATTGAATGGAATTGAATGTGGAATTGAATGGAATGGAATGTGGAATGGATTGGAATGGAATGGAATGTGGAATGGAAAGGAATGGAATGTGGAATGGAGTGGAATGTGGAATGGAATGCAATGGAATGGAAAGTGGAATGCAATGGAATGGAATTTGGACACGAATGGAATGGAATATAGAATGGAATGCATTGGAATGGAATGTGGAATGGAATGGAATGGAATTTTGAGGGGAATGGAATGCAATCTGGAATGGAATGCCAATTAATAGAATGTGGATTGGAATGGAATGGAAAGTGGAAACCAATGGAATGGAATGTGGAATGGTATGGAATGTATCGTGGAATGGAACGTGGAATGGAGCGAGGAATGAAATGAAATGGAAACTGGAATGGAATGTGGAATGGACTGTGGAACTGAATGAAATGGTATGTGGATTCGAATGGAATGGAATGTGGAATAGAATGTGGAATGGAATGGAATGAAATGTAGAATGGAATGTGGAATGTTATGAATGCAATGGAATGGAATGGAATGAGAAACGGAATGTGGAATGCAATGGAAGGGAATGAAATAGAATTTGGAATTGAAAGTGGAATGAATTGGAATGGAATGTGGAATTGAATGTGGAATGGACTGTGGAATGGAATGTTGATTGGAATGCAATGGAATCTGGAATGGAATCTGGATTGGAGTGCAAAGGAATGTGGAATGGAATGCAATGGAACCTGGAATGAAACGTGGTTTGGACGTGGAATGGAACATGGAAAGGAACGTGGAATGGAATGTGGAATGGAATGTGGAATAGGATGGAATGGAATATGCTGTGGAATGGAATGAATAGAATTTGGAATGGAATGGAATGGAATGAAATGTGGACTGCAATGGAATGGAATGGAATGGAATGCAGAATGCAACCTGGAATGGAATGTGGAATTGAATGGAATCAGGAATGTAATGTGGAATGGAATGGAATGGAATTGAATGGAAAGGAATGGAATGTGGAATGGAACGTGGAATGGAATGGAATGGAATGTGGAATGTATTGTGGAATGGTATGGAATGGAATGGAAGGGAACGTGGAAAGGAATGTGGAATGGAATGGAATGGAAAGTGGAATAGAATTTGGAATTGAATGGTATGGAACGTGGAATGGAATGTGGAATGGAATGGAATGGAACGTGGAATGGAATGGAATGCAACGTTGAATGGAATGTGGAATGTAATGGAATGGAACATGGAAAGGAATGAGGAATGGAATGGAATGGAATGTGAAATGGAATGAGGAATGTAACGGAATGGAACTTGGAATGGAATGTGGAATGGAAAGGAATGGAATTTCTAACGGAAAGTGGAATGGAACGTGGAACGGAAAGCGGAATAGAACGTGGAATGGAATGTAACGTGGAATGGAAAGTGGAATGGAACATGGAACGGAACGTGAAATGGAATGTGAAAAGGAATGTGGAATTGAACGCGGAATGGAATGGAATGGAATGTGGAATGGAATGGAATGCAATGTGGAATGCACTGGAATGGAATGTGGAATGGAATGTGGAAAGGAATGTAATGGAATGTGGAATGGAATGGAATGGAATGGAATGTGGAATGGAATGGAACATAATGTGGTTTGCAATGTGGAATGGAATGGAATGGAATGTGGAATGGAATGGATTGGAATGGAATGTGGAGTGGAATAGAATGGAATGGAATGGACTGAAGAATGGAATGGAATGGAATGGAATGTGGAATGGAATGGAATGGAATGCGGAATGGAACGTGGAATGGAATGGAATGTGCTATGGAATGGTATGGAATGGAATGTGAAATGCAATTGAAAGTGAAATGGAATAGAATGGAATGTGGAATTGCGTGGAATGGAATGTGTAATTTCATGGAATGGAATATGCAAAGGAATGAGGATTGGAATGAAATGGATCGTGGAAAGGAATGTGGAATGAAATTGAGTGCAATGTGGAAAAGGACGTGGAATGTAATGTTATGGAATGTGGAATGAAATGGAATGGAAGGTGGAATGGAACGTGTTTTGGAATGGAATGTGATGTGGAAGGGAATGCGTAATGAAATGGAAAGGAATGTGGAATGCAATGTGGAATGGCATGGATTTGAAAGGAATGGAATGTGAAAAGGAATGGAATGGAATGTGGAATGGAAGGGAATGGAATGGAATGTGGTATGGAAACTCGAATGGAATGCAAGGGAATGTGCAAAGGAATGTGGAATGGAATGGAATGGATCATTGCAGAGAATGTGGAATGGAACGGAATGGAATGTGCAAAGGAATGTGGAATGGAATGAAATGGAACTTGGAATGGAATGTGGAATGGAATGGAATGTGGAATGGAAAGTTGAATGGAACATGGAATGGAACGCTGAATGGAAAGTGGAATGGAAGTTGTAAAGGAAGGTGGAAAAGAAGATGGAATGGAATGGACTGTAAAGTAGAATGCAATGGAATGGAATGTGGATTGCAATGGAAAGGAAAGCGGAATGGAATGTGGAATGCAATATGTCATGGAATGGAATGGAATGGAATGTGTAATGGAATGTGGAATGGAATGGATTGTGTATTGTAATGGAAAGGAATGTGGAATGGAATGTGGAATGCAATGTGGCATGGAATGGAATGTGTAATGGAATGTGGAATGGAATTGAAAGGAACGTGGAATGAAATGTGGAATGGAATCCAATGGAATGAGGAATAGAATGAGGAAAGAAATGTAGAATGGAATGGAATGTGGAATGAATTTGAATGGATTTTGCAATGGAATGTGGAATGGAATGTAGAATGGAATGGAATGTAATATGGAATGGAATGTGGAATGGAATGTGGAATGGAATGCAGTGTGGAATGGAATGGAGTGGAATGTAAAATGGAATATTGAATGCAATGTGGAATGCAGTGAAATGGAATTAAATGGAATGTGGAGTGGAATGGAATCGAATCTGGAATGCAAAGGAATGGAATGGAATGTGAAATGGAATGGAAAAAAAATGTGGACTGAAATGGAATGGAAAAAAATGTGAAATGGAATGGAAAGGAAAGTGGAATGGAATGGAATGGAATGTGGAATGGAAATGAATGGAATATGGAATGCAATGTGGAATGGAATGGAATGTGGAATGCAATGGAATGGAATGGAATATGCAATGCAATCTGGAATGGAATGGAATGGAATGTGGAATGGAACAGAATGGAAAGGAACGGAATATGGAATGGAGTGGAATGGAAAGTGGAATGGAATGGAATGGAATGTGGAATGAAATGGAATGGAACATGGAATGGAATGGAATGGAATGGAAGGGAATGTGGAATGGAATGGAATGGAATGGAACGGAATGTTGAATGGAATGGAATGGAATGTGGACTGGAATACAATGGAATGGAATGTGGAATGGAATGGAATGGAATTGAATGGAATGTGGGCTTGTGTGGAATGGAATGGAATGAAATGATGATTTGAATGGAATTGTATGTGGAATTGAATGGAATGGAACATGCACTTGAAAGGAATGGAATGGAATGGAATGTGGAATTGAATGGAATCGAATGTGGAATTGAATAGAAAGGAATGTGGTATGGAAAGGAATGGAATGTGAAATGGAATGCAATGGAATGGAATGTGAAACGGAACGGAATGGTAACTGAAATGGAATGGAATAGAATGTGGAATGGAATGCAAAGGAATGGTGTGGAATGTGGAAAGGAATGGAATGGATTATGTAATGGAATGTGGAATTGAAAGGAGAATGGAACATGGAAAGGAATGTGGAATGGAACGTGGAAGGGAATGTGGAATGGAATGGAAAGGGATGTGGAATGGAACGTGGAAGGGAATGTGGAATGGAATGGAAAGGGATGTGGAATGGAATGTGGAATGCAATGGAATGGAATGCGGAAAGGGAAGTAATGGAATGTGGAAAGGAATGGAATGCTATGGAATGTGGAATGGAATGGAATGGAATGGAATGAAATGCAATGTGGAATTGAATGGACTGGAATTTGGAATGGAACGGAATGTAATGTGGAATGGAATGAAATTCAATGTGGAATAGAATGGAATGGAATGGAATGGGGAAGGAAACGGAATGGAATGGAATGAGGAATGGAATGGAATGAATTGTGGAATGCAGTGGAATGGAATGGAACCTGGAATGGAATGGAATGGAATGGAATGTGGATTGGAATGTGGAATGCAAAGGAATGGAATGTGGAATGGAATGTGGAATGGAATGGAATGGAATGTGGAAAGGAGTGTGTAATGGAATGTGCAATGGAATGGAATGGAATGTGGAGTGGAATGTGGAATTCAATGTGGAATGAACGGAATGTAACGTGGGATGGAATGCGGAATGGAAAGTGTAATGGAATGGAACGGAATGTAGAATGGAATGTGTAATAGAATGGAATGGAACGTGGAAAGGAACGTGGAATGGATATTGGAACGGAACTGTGAACGGAAAGGAATGGAATGTAATGGAATGTACAATGGAAGGGAATGGAATGTGGAATGGAATGTGGAATGGATTGGAATGGAATGTGGAATGGAAAGTGGAATATAATGTGGAATGGAATATGGAATCGAATTGAATGGAATGTGGAATGGAATGCAAAGGAATGTGGAATGGAATGGAATGGAATGTGGAATGGAAAGAATGGAATGCAGAATGGAATGGAATAGTATGAAATGTGGAATGGAATGGAATGGAATAGAATGTGGAATGGAACATAATGGAATGGAACGGAAAGTGAAATGGAATGTGGAATGAAATGAGAAAAGGAATGTGGAAAGAAATGTGAAACAGAATGAAAAGGAACGTGGTAAGGAATGGAATGGAATGTAATGTGGAATGGAATGTAATGGAATGTGGAATGGAATGTGGAATGTAATGTAATAGAAGATGGACGGGGATGTGTAATGGATTGTGCAATGGAAAGTGGAATGGAATGTGGAATGGAATTGAATGGAATGTGGAATGCAAGGGAATAGAATGTGGAATGGAATGTGGAATGGAATGGAATGGAATGGAATGAAAGGTGCAATGGAATGGAATGGAATGTGGAATGTAAGGGAATGGAATATGGAATAGAATGTGGAATGGAATGGAAAGGAAAGGAATGGAATGTGCATTGGAATGGAATGGAATGTGGAATAGAAATGAACACAATGTGGAATGGAATGGAATGGAATATTTAATGGAAAGGAATGCAGTGAGGAATGGAATGGAATGCTACGGAATGTGGAATGAAAAGGAATGGAATGGAATGCAGTGTGGAATGGTAAAGAATGGAATATATAATGGAATGGAATGGAATGTGGAATGGAATTGAATGGAAAGTAATGCGGAATGGTATCGAATGGAATTTGGAATGGAATGTAATTGAATGGAATGGAATGTGAAATTGAATAGAAGGGTATGTCGAACGGAATGGAATGGAATGTGGAATGGAATGGAATGGAAGGTGGAGTGGAATGTGAAATGGAATGTGGAATGGAACATGGAATGGAATGAAATGGAACTTGGAATGCAATGGAATGGTATGTGGAATGGAATGCAATGGAACGTAGAATGGAACGTGGAATGCAAAGTGGAAAGGAACGTGGAATGGAATGGAATGGATCATGGAAAGCAATGGAATGGAATGTGGAAAGGAATGGAATGGAATGTGCAATGGAATGGAGTGGAACATGGAATGGAACGTGGAATGGAATGGAATGGAGCATGGAATGGATCTCAGAATGGAACGTCTAATGGAACGTGGAATGGGAAGTGGAATGGAATGGAATGGAATGGAATTGTATAAAATGTGGAATGGAATGGAATGGAACGTGGAATGGAACGTGGAATGGAATGTGGAATGGAATTTGGAATGGAATGTGGAAAGGTACGGTATGGAACGTGAAATGGAATATGGAATGGAATGGAATGCAAAGTGGAAGGGAAGGGAATGGAATGTGGAATGGAACGTGAAATGGAATGGAATGGAATGGAATGGAATGTCTAATGAAAGGGAATGGAATGTGTAATCGAAAGGAATGGAATGCGAAATGGAATGGAATTTTATGTAACGTGGAATGGAATGGAATGGAATTGAACGGAATGTGGAATTGAATGGAATGGATGGTGGAAAGGAATGTAATGGAATAGAATGCAGAATGGTATGGAATGGAATGTGGAATGGAATGTTATGGAATGGAATGAATGTGGAATGGAACGGAATGGAATGTGGAATGGAATGTTATGGAAAGGAATGAATGTGGAATGGAATGGAATGGAATGTGGAATGGAATGTTATGGAATGGAATGAATGTGGAATGGAATGGAATGGAATGTGGAATGGAATGGAATCGAGTGTGGAATGGAACGTGGAATCGAATATGGAATGAAATGGAATGGAATTTGGAATAGAATTTAATGGACTGGAATTTTTAATGGAATGTGGAATGGAATGGAATTGAATGTGGAATGAATTGGAATGGAATGTGGAATAGAATGGAAACTGGAATGGAATGGAATGGAATGTGCATTCGAACGGAATGGAATGTGGAAGAAATGGAATGGAATGGAAAGAAATCTGAAATGGAATGCGGAATGGAATTTGAAATGGAATGAAATGGAACTTGGAATGGAATGAAATGGAATGTGGAATGGTACATGGAATGTAACCTGGAATGGAATAGAATGGAATGTGGAATGGCATGGAATCTAATGTGAACTGCAATGGAATCGAATGTAATGCAATGTTTAATGGAAGGTGGAATGGAACGTGGAATGGAATGGAAAAGGACGCGGAATGGAACGTGGAATGGAACGCGGAACGGAAGGTGGAATGGAACGTGGAATGGAAGTTGGAATGGAACGCGGAATGCAATGGAATGGAATGTGGAATGGAATGTGGAATGGAAGGTGGAATGGAACGTGGAATTGAATGTAATAGAACGGGGAATGTAATGTGGAAGGAATGCTGAAAGGAATGGAATGGAATGCGGAAAGTTTTGTAATCGAATGTGGAATGGAATGTGGATTGGAATGGACTGGAATGTGGAATGGAATGTGGAATGGAATGGAATGGAATGTGGAATGGAATGGAATGGAATGTGGAAAGGAAACTGGAATGGAGTTGAATTGAACGTGGAAAGGAATGTGGAATAGAATGTGGAATGGAATGGGACGGAATGTGGAATGAAATGTGGAATGGAATGGAATGGAAACTGAACTGGAATGTGGAATGGAATGTTGAATGGAATGTGGAGTGGCATGTGGAGTTGAACGGAATGCAACGTGGAATGCAATGTGGAATGGAATGTGGAATGCAAAGTGCTATGGAATGGAATGGAATGTGGAATGGAACGTGGAATGGAATGCGGAATGGATCGTGGGATGGAGTGGAATGGAATGTGGAATGGAACGGAATGGAATGTGGAAAGGTATTGAATGTAATGTAATCTGGATTGGAATGGATTGGAATGTAAAATGGAAACTGGAATGGCATGGAACGATATGTTGAATGGAATGTGGAATGGAATGGAATGGAATGTGGAATGGAATGTAGAAAGGAATTTGGAATGGAAAGTGGAATACAACTTAATGGAATGTGGAATTGAATGTGAAATGGAAAACAGAATGGAATGTAATGGAATGTGGAATGGAATGTGAAATGTAATGTGAAATGGATTGTAGAAAGGAACGTAATTGAATTTGGGATGGAAAGTGGAATGGACTGAGGAATGGAATGGAATTGAATGTCTAATGTAATGTGGAATGGAATGGAATGTATTGTTGAATGCAATGTGGACTAGAATGTGGAATTGAATGGAATGGAATTTTGAATGGAATGTGGAATGGAATGTTATGCAATGTGGAAGGGAATGTGGAATGGAATGTGGAATGGAATGTGGAATTCAATGCTGAATGGAACGGAATGGAAAGTGGAATGGAATGTGAAATGTAATGGAATGGAATGTGGACTGGAATGTGGAATAGTCTGTGGAATGGAATGTGGAATGGTATGTGGAGTGGCATGTGGAATAGAACAGAAAGAAATGTGGAATGGAATGTGGAATGGAACGTGTTATTGAGCGGAAGGGAATGTGAAATGAAAAGTGGAATGGAATGTGGAATGGATTGTGGAATGGAACGTGGAATGTAAAGGAAAGGAAAGTGGAATGGAACGTGTAATGGAAAGTGGAATGAAATGTGGAATGGAACGTGGAATCGAATGGAATGGAATGTGGAATGGAATGCGGAAGGGAATGTAATGGAATGATGAAGGTAATGTGGAATGGAATGTGGAATGCAATGTAGAATGGATTGGAATAGAATGTGGAATGAAAAGGATTGCTATGTCTAACGGAATGTGGGATGGAAAGGAATGCATTGTGGAATGCAAAGTGGAATAGAATGTGGAATTTAATGGAATGGAATTTTGAATGGAATGTGGAATGGAATGGAATGGAATGTGGAAGAGAATGCGGAATAGAATCTGGAATGGAATGTGGAATGGAAAGTGCAATTCAATGCGGAATTGAATGGAATGGAATGTGGAATGAAATGTGGAATTGAATGGAATGGAATCTGGACTGAAATGTGTAATAGAATGTGGAATGGAACGTGGAATGTAATGTGGAGTGGCATGTGGATAATAACGGAATGGAATGTGAAAGGGAACGTGTTATGGAAGGGAATGGAATGTGGAATGGAATTTGTAATGAATGGTGGAATGGAATGGAATGGAATGTGGCATGGAACGTCGAATGGAAAGGAATGGAAAGTGGAATGGAATGTGTAAAGGAACATGGAATGACGTGTGGAAAGGAACGTGGAATGGAATGTGCAAAGGAATGTGGAGTGGAACGTGAAATGGAAAATAGAATGGAAAGTGGAATGGAATGTAAAGGAATGTGGAATGGAACGTGGAATGCGATGTGGAATGGGACCTGCTATGTAATGGAATGGAATGAAGAATGGAAAGTGAAATGGAATTTGGAATGGAATGTGGAATGGAATGTGGAATTGAATGGAATGGAATGGAATGTGGAATGGAATGGGCTGGAATGTGGAATGGAATGTGGAATAAAATTTAGTGGAAAGTGGAATTGAACGCGGAATGGAATGGAATGGACTGGAATGGAATGTGTAATGGAATGAAAAAGAATATGGAATGGAATGTGGAAGGGAATGGAATGACAGGTGGAATGGAATGTGGAATGGAATGTAATGAAATGTGGAATGGAATGTTGATTGGAATGGAATGGTATGTGGAATGGAATGGAATAGACTTCAGAATGGAATGCGGAATTTAATGTGGAATGGAATGTGGAATATAATGGAATGGAACGTTGAACAGAATATTTAAAGGCATGTGAATAGGAATGCATTGGAATGAGGAATGGAATGTGGAATGAAATGCAAAGGAATGAGAATCGATTGTGGAATGGAATGTGGAATGGACTGTGGAATGGAATGAGGAATGGAATGTGGAATGGAATGTGTAATAGATTGTAGAATGGAATGTGAAATGGAATGTGGAATGGAATGTAACTGAATGTGGAAGTAATGTGGAATGGAACGTAACAGAATGTGGAATGGAATGTGTATTTGAATGTGGAATGGAAAGTGGAATGGAACGGAATGGAATGAGGAATGGAACATGGAATGGAACTTGGAATGAAACGTGGAATGGAACGTGGAATGGAAAGTGGAATGGAACGTGGAATGGAATGTTTAATGGAATGTGGAGTGGAACGTGGAATGGAACGGAATGGAACATGGAATGGAACATGGAACTGAAAGGAATGGAACGTTGATTGGAATGTGAAATGGATCGTGGAATGGAAAGTGGAATGGAATGGAATGGAATGTGGATTGGAATGTGGAACGGAATGCGGAATAGGAAGTGGAATGGAATGTGGAATGGAATGTGTAATGGAAATAAATTCATTTCGGAATGGAATGGGATGGAATGTGGAATGCAATGGAATGAAATGTGGAATGGAAAGAAATGGAATGTGGAATGGAATGGAATGGAATGTGGAATGGAATGTGGAATAGAATAGAATGGAATGTGGAGTAGAATGTGAAATGGGATGGAATGGATAGCGGTATGGAATGGAATGGAATGCAAAGGTACGGAATATGGGATGGAATGGAAAGGAACTTGTAGTGGAATGTGGAATGGAATGCGGAATGGAACGTGGAATGGAAGGTGCAATGGAATGGAATGGAAAGTGGAATGGAACGCGGAATGGAATGTGGAATGGAACGTGGAATAGAATATGGAATGGAATGTGGAATGAAAATGAATGGAATGTGCAACGGAATGGAATGGAATGTGGAATGAAAATGAATGGAATGTGCAACGGAATGGAATGGAATGTGGAATGGAATGGAAAGGAATGTGGAATGGAAAGGAAGGCAATTGGGAATTGAATGTGGAATGGAATGGAATGAGGAATAGAATGTGGAATGCCATGGAAAGGAAAGCGGAATGGAATGGAATGGAAAGGAATGTGGAATGGAATGGAATGCCATGTGGAATAGAATGTGGAATGGAATGCAATGGAATCTGGAATAGAATATGTAACGGAATAGAATGGAAAGCGGAATGGAATGGTATGGAATGTGGAATGGAATGGAATGCAATGTGGAATGGAGTGGAATGGAAAGTGGAATGGAACGTGAAATGGAATGTGGAATGGAAAGTAATTGAATGTGGAATGGAATGCGGAATGGACAGGAATGGAATGGAATGGAATGGAAAGTGGAATGAAATGTGGAATGGAATGGAATGCAATGTTGAATGGAATGTGGAATGGACTGGATTGGAATGTGGAATGCAGTGTGGAATGGAATGGAATGGAATGGAATGCTAAGGAATGCAGAATGGAATGTGGAATGGAATGGAATGCAATGTGGAATGGAATGTGGAATGAAATGTAGAATGGAATGTAATGCAATTTGGAAAGTAATGTGGAATATAATGGATTGCAACGTGGAATGGAATATGGAATGGAATGTGGAATGGAACGCAATGGAATGTGGAACGGAATGTGGAATTGAGTGTGGAATGGAATGGAATGGAATGTGGAATGGAACGTGGAATGGAATGTGGAGTAAAATGTGGAACAGAATGGAATGTAACGTGGAATGAAATCGATTGCAACGTTTAGGAATATTAAATTGAACGGAATGGATCGTGGAATGGAACGTGGAATGGAACGTGGAAATGAAGGTGGAATGGAACGTGGAATGGAACAGAATGGAACGTGGAATGGAAAGTAATCGAATATGGAATGGAATGTGGAATGGAATTGACTGGAATGTGGAATGGATTGGAATGGAATGTGGAATGAAATGTGGAACGGAATGGATGGAATGTGGAAAGGAATCTGGAATGGAATGGAATGGAATGCGGAAAGGAATGTGGAATAGAATGTGGAATGCAATGGGATGGAATGTGGAATGGAATGTGGAATGGAATGGAATGGAATTTGGACTGGAATATGGAATGGAATGCGGAATTTAATGTAGAGTGGCATGTGGAATTGAGCAGAATGGAACGTGGAATGAAATGTGGAATGGAATGTGGAATGGAACGTGCTATGGAATTGAGTGGAATGTGGAATGGAACGTGGAATGGAATGTGGAATGGATCGTGGAATGGAGTGGAATGGAAAGTGGAATGGAAAGTGGAATGGAATGTTGAATGGATCGTGGAATGGAGTGGAATGTAACGTGGAATGGAACGTAAAATCGAATGGAATGGAATGTGGAATGCAACCTGGAATGGAATGTGGAACGGATCATGGAATGGAATGGAATGCAATGTGTAACGGAACGTGGAATGGAATGGAAGGGAACGTGGAATGGAACGTGGAATGGAACGTGGAATGGAATGTAGAATGGAAAGTGGAATGAAAGGTGGAATGGATCGTGGAATTGAATGGAATGGAAGTTGGAATACAATGTGGAATGGAATGGAAGAGAACGTGGAATGGAATTTAGAATGGAATGTGGAATGGAATGTGGAATGAAAGGTGCAATGGATCATGTAATTGAACGGAAAGGAACTTGGAATACAATGTGGAATGGAAAGGAATGTGAAGTGGAATGTGGAGTGGAATACAATGGAAAGTGGAACAGAATGGAAAGGATTGCGGAATGGAATGTGCAATGGAACGGAATTTAATGGGGTATGGAATGTGGAAAGCAATGAGGAATGGAAAGTGGAATGGAATGGAGTGTGGAATGGAATGGAATGTAACTTGGACTGGAATGTGGAATGGAATGTGGAGTGGCATGTGGAATTGAACGGAATGGAACATGGAATGGAATTTGGAATGGAATGTGGAATGGAATATGCTATGGAACGGAGTGGAAAGGAATGTGGAATGGAACAAGGAATGGAATGTGGAATGGATCATGGAATGGAGAGGAATGGAAAGTGGAATGGAACGTAGAATGGAATGGAATGCAATGTGGAATGGAACGTGGAATGGAATGTGGAATGGATGGAGGAATGTAATGTAATGTAATGTGTGATAGAACATGGAATGGAATAGAACGGAACCTGAAATGGAAAGTGGAATGGAACGTGGAATTGAAAGTGGAATGGAAAGTGGAATGGAATGTGCAAAGGAATGTGGAATGGAATGTGGAATGGAATGGAATGGAGACTGGAGTGGATCTTGGAATGGAATGGAAAGGAACGTGGAATGGAATGTTGAGAGGAATGTGGAATGGAATGTGGAATGGTATAGAAAGTAACTTGGAATGGATCGTTGAATGGAATGTAGAATGGCATTTGGAATGGAATGGAATGGAATGGAATGGAATGTGGAATGGAATGTGGAATGGAATGTGGAATGGAATGTGGAATGGAATGGAATGGACTGTGGAAGGGAATGTGGAAAGAATGTGCAATGGAATGTGGAATACAACGGAATGAAATGTGGAATGGAATATGGAATGGAAAATAGAATGCAATGTTATGGAATGTGGAATGGAATGTGGAATGGAATGTTGAATGAAAGGTGGAATGGATCATGGAATTGAATGGAATGGAACTTGGAATACAATGTGGAATGGAATGGAAGGGAATGTGTAATGGAATGTGGAGTGGAACGCAATGGAAAGTGGAACGGAATGGAATGCAGTGCGGAATGGAATGTGGAATGCAACGGAATGTAATGGGGTATGGAATGTGGAATGGAATGTGGAATGGAAAGTGGAATGGAAGGGAATGGAACGTGGAATGGAATGTGGAATTGAGTGTGGAATGGAACGTGGAATGGAATGGATTGGAATGGAATGCCGAATGGAACATGGAAAGGAAAGTGGAACGGAATGGAATGGAATCTGGAATGGAACATGGAATGGAATGTGGAATTGAGTGTGGAATGGAACGTGGAATGGAATGGATTGGAATGGAATGTCGAATGGAACATGGAAAGGAAAGTGGAACGGAATGGAATGGAATGTGGAATGGAATGGAATGGAATGTGCAATGGAATGTGGAATGGACTTTAAAGTAATATGGAATGAAAAGTGGAGTGGAATGTGGAATGTATTGAGGAACGGAATGTGGAATGGAAGGGAATGGAATGTGGAATGGAATGTGGAATGGAGTGTGGAATGGAACTTGGAATATAATGCAATATAATGTTGAGTGCAACATGGAATGGAATGGAATGGAACATGGAATGGAAAGTGGAATGCAACGAGGAATGGAATGGAGTGGAATGGGAAGTGGAGTGGAACGTGGAATGGAACTTGGAATGCAACAGAATGGAATGTGGAATGGAACGTGAAATGGAATGGAATGTGGAATGGAACGTCAAATGGAATGGAATGGAAGGTGGAATGGAACGTGGAATGGAACGTGGAATGGAATGTGGAATGAAACGGAATGGAATGTGGAATGGAATGTGGAATTGAGTGTGGAATGGAACGTGTAATGGAATGGAATGGAATGTGGAATGGAACATGGAATGGAATGGAATGGAATGGAATAGAATGTGGAATGGAACGGAATGGAATGTGGAATGTAATGGAATAGAAAGTGGAAGGGAATGTGGAATGGAATGTCGAATGTAATGTGGAATATAATGGAATGAAATGTGGAATGAAATGTGGATTGGAATGGAATGGAATGGGGAATGTAATGGACTGGAATATGTAATGGAATGTGGAATAGAATTTAATGGAATGTGGAATGGAAAGTGGAATGGAATGGAATGGAATGGAATGGAATGCGGAATGGAAAGGAATGGAATGTGGAATGAAATATGGAATGGAATGTGAAATGGAAAGGAATGGAATGTGGAATGGAATGGAATGTGGAAAGGAATATGGAATGGAATGTGGAATGGAATTGAATGAAATGTGGAATGCAATGTTGATTAGGAATGGAAAGGAATGTGGAATGGAATGGACTGTGGAATGGAAAGTGGAATGCAATGTGGAATGGAAAGTGGAATATAATGGAATGGAAGTTGGAATAGAATGTGGAACGGCATGTGAAATGGAATGCAAAGGAATGTGCAATGGAATGTGGAATGAAATGCAATGAAATGAGAATGGAACGCGGATTGGAATGTGGAATGGAATGTGGAATGGACTGAGGAAAGGAATATGGAATGGAATGTGGCATGCAATGTGGAATGGAATGAAATGGAATGGAATGTGGAATGGAAAGTGAATTGGAATGCAAAGGATTGTGGAATGGAATATGGAGTTAAATGCTTGGAATGAGAATGGAATGCGGAATGGAAAGTGGAACGGAATGGAATGGAATGTGCAATGGAATTTGGAATGCAAAGTTGAATGGAATGAAATGGAATGTGGAACGGAATGTGGAATGGAAAGTGGAATGGAATGGAATGGAATGTGGAATGGAATGTAGAACGGATTGTGGAATAGAAGGGAATCGAATGTGGAATGGAATGTTGAATGTTATGTGGAATCGAAAGTGGAATGGAATGGAATGGAATGTGGAATGGAACGTGGAATGGAACGTTGAATGGAAAGTGTAATGGAACATGGAATGGAACGTGGAAAGGGATGTGCAATGGAATGTTGAATGGAAAGTTGAATGGAATGGAATGGAACGTGGAATTGAACGTGGAATGGAATGGAATGGAACATGGAAAGAAACGTGGAATGGAAAGTGGAATGGAACATGTAATGGGACGTGGAATGGGATGTGCAATGGAATGCGGAATAGAAAGTTGAATGGAATGGAATGGAACGTGAAATTGAAAATGGAATGGAATGGAATGGAACGTAGAATGGAACGTGGAAGGGAACATGGTAAGGATTGTGGAATGGAACGTAGAATGGAATGTGGAATGGAAAGTGGAAAGAATGTGGAATGGAATAGAATGTAGAATGGAACGTGCAATGTATCGTGGAATTTAATGTGGAACGAATCATGGAATGGAAGGTGAAATGGAATGTGGAATGGAATGTGGAATGGAATACGGAATGGAAAGTGAAATTGAATGGAATGTAATGTTGAATGGAACGTGGAACGGAATGGAATGGAATGTGCAATGGAATGTGGAATGGAATGTGGAAAGTAATGGAATGTAATGTGGAAAGGAATCTGAAAGGAAAGTGGAATGTAATGGAATGTAATGTGGAATGGAACTTGGAATGGAATAGAATGGAATGTGGAATGTAATCTGGAATTGAAAATGGAATGGAATGGAGAATGCAATGTGGCATGGAATGGGCAATGGAATGTGGAATGGAATGGGCAATGGAATGTGGAATGGAACGTGGAATGGAATGGAATCGAAAGTGGAATGGAACGTGGAATTGTATGGAATGGAAAGTGGAAAGGAAGTTGGAAAGAAAGGAATGGAACATGCATTGGAATGTGGAATGGAATATAGAATGGAACGTGGAATGGAACGTGGAATGGAATGGAAAGGAAAGTGGAAAGGAATGGAATGGAACTTGAAATGCAATGTGTAATGGAATGTGGTATGGAAGGTTGAATTGAAAGTGGAATGAAATGGAATGGAACGTGCAATGGAATGTGGAATGGAATGAAATGGAATTTGGAAAGGAATGATAATGGAATGTGGAATGGAAAGGAATGGAACGTGGAAAGGGACGTGGAATGGAACATGGAATGCAACGTGGAATGGAACGTGGAATGGAATGTGGAATGCAATGGTATGGAATGTGGAACGGAATGGAACGGAATGTTGAATGTAAAAGAATGCAACCTGGAATGGAACGTGGAATGTAACATGGAATGGAATGGAATAGAACGTGGAATGGAATGTGGAATAGAATGGAATGGAAATTGGAATGCAATGTGGAATTGAATGTGGAAAGATACGTGGAATGGAACGTTGAATGGAATGTGGAATGGAATGGAATGGATTGTGGAATGAAATGGAAGGGAATGTAGAATGCAAAGGAATGGAACATGGAATGGGACATGGAATGGAACATGGAATGCGACGTGGAAAGTAAAGAGAAATGGAAGGTGGAATGGAATGGAATGGAATGCAATGGAATGTGGAATGGAATGGAATGGAATGTGGAATGCAATGGAATGGAGTGGAATATGGAATGGAATGGAATGGAATGCGGAATGCAATGGAACTTAATGTGGAATGGAATGGAATGGAATGGAATGGAATGTAGAATGGAACGGAATGGAATGTGGAATGGAATGGATTGGAATATGGAAAGGAATGGAATGGAAAGTGGAATGGAATGTGGAATGGTATGTGGAATGCATTGTTTAAAGGATTGGAATGGAATGTTGAATACAATGGAATGGAATGGAATGTGGAATGGAAAGTGGAATGGATCGCTTAATGAAATGGAATGGAATGTGCAACAGAATGGAATGGAATGTGTAATGGAATGGAATGGAATGGAATGGAAAGTGAAATAGAATGTGGAACGGAATGTGAAATGGAATGTGGAATGGAATGTGGAATGGAATGTGGAATGGAATGGAATAGAATGTCGTATGAAATGTGGAAGGGAATGGATAGGAATGTGGACAGGAATGTGGAATGGAATGCAATGGAATGAGAATGGAATTTGGAATGAAATGGAATGGAATGTGGAATGGACAGCGGAATGGAATGTGGAATGGAATGTGGAATGGAACATGGAATGGAACGGAATGGTATGGAATGTGGAATGGATTGTGAATTAGAATGCAATGGAATGTGGAATGAATTGCAATGGAATGAGAATGGAATGTGGAATGGAATGTCAAATGTAATGGAATGGAATGTGGAATGGACTGCAGAATGGAATGTGCAATAGAGTGTGGAATTGAATGTGGAATGGAATGGAATGGAATGGAATGGAATGGAATGGAATGTGGAATGGAATGGAATGCAATGTGGAATAGAATGGAATGGAAAGGAAGTTGGAGTTGAATGGAATGGAATGTGAAATGGAATGTGGAATGGAAAGTGGAATGGAATGGAATTGAACGATGAATGAAATGAAATGGAACGTGGAATGTAACGTGGAATGGAATGAAATGGAATGTGGAGTGGAACGCGGAATGGAATGTGGAATGGAACGTGGAATGGAACGTGGAATGGAACGTGGAATGGAATGGAATGGAATGTGGAATGGAATGTAGAATGCAATGGAATGGAACGACTAATGGAATGTGGAATAGAAGGTGGAATGGAACATGGAATGGAATGTGGAATGGAATGTGGAATGGAATGGAATGTGGAATGGAATGTGGAATGGAAAGGAATGGAGGGTTTAAATGGAATGGAATGTAATATGGAGTGGTTTGTGGACTAGAATGGAATGTACTGTGAAATGAAATGTGGAATGGTATGGAATGGAATGTGGAATGGAATGCTCAATGGAATGTGGAATGGAATGTAGCGGAAAGTGGAATGGAACGTTGAGTAGAATGTGGAATGGAAAGTGGAATGGCATGGAATGGAATGTGGAATGGAATGTGGAATGGAAAGTGGATTGGAAAGTGGAATGGAATGGAATCGAATGTAGAATGGATTGTGTAATGGAATGAAATGGAATGTGCAATGCAGTTTTGAATGGAATGGAATGGAATGTGGAATGGAATGGAATGTGGAATGGAAAGTGGAATGCAATGGAGTGGAATGTGGAATGAAATGTGGAATGCAATGGAATGCAAGGTGGAATGGAATGTGGAATAAAATGGAATGCAAAGAGAAATGGAATGTGCAATGGAAAGTGGAATGAAGCGTGGAATGAAAGGTGGTATGGAACGGAATGGAATGTGGAATCGAATGTGGACTGGAATGGAATGTTTAATAGAAAGTGGAATGGAATGTAATGTTTAAATGGAATGGAATGGAATGTGGAATGGAATGTGTACTGGAATGGAAAACTATGTGGAATGGAATGTGCAATGGGATGGAATGTGGAATAGAATGTGGAATGGGATGGAATGTGGAATGGAATGTTCAATGGAGTGTGGAATGGAATGTGGAATGGAATGTAATGAAATGTGGCATGGAATGTGGAATGGAATGTGGATTGGAACGTTGAATGGAATGGAATGGAATGGGGAATGGAATGTGGAATGGAAAGTGGAAAGGAACTTGGAATGGAATGTGGAACGGAACGGGGAATGGAATTGAATGGAACATGGAATGGAATGTGGAATGGAATGGAACGTGGAATTGAACCTGGAATGGAATGGAATGGAATGTAGAATGGAATGTGGAATGTAATGGAACGGGATGTGGAATGGAATGGAATGGAATGTGGAATAGAAATTAATGGAACGAGGAATGGAACATCTACGAGAACGTGGAATGCAGCGTGGAATGGAACATAGAATGGAATGTGAAATATAATGGAATGGAATGTAGAATGGAATGGAATGGAATGTGGAATGGATTGAAATAGAGTGGAATGTGGAATGGAGTGGAATGGAATGCAATGGAATGGAAGGGAATGGAAAGGAATGTGGAATGGAATGGAATGGAATCTAATGGAAAGTGGAATTGAATGGAAAGGAGTGTGGAATGGAATGGAATGGAACGTCGAATGGAATGGAATGGAAAGTGGAATGGAATGTGAAATGGAAAGTGGAATGGATTGTGGAATGGAAAGTGGTAAGGAATGTGGAATGCAATGTGGAATGGAATGTGGAATGGAACAGAATGCAATGTGGATTGCAATGTGGAATACAATTTGCAAAGGAAAGTGGAATGTAATGTAATGGATTGTGGAATGGAATGGAATGGATTGTGGAATGGAAAGTGGAATTGAATGAAATGGAACGTCGAAAGGAACATGGAATGGAACGTGGAATGGAACGAGAAATGGAATGTGGAATGGAATGTGGAAAGGAATGTGGAATGGAATGGAATGGAACATGGAATGGAACGTGGAATGGAATGGAATGGAACGTGGAATGGAATGGGCAGTGGAATGAGGAATGTAACGTTGAATGCAATGGAATAGTAAGTGGAAAGGAACGTGGAATGGAATAGAATGGAACGTGGTATGGTACAGAATGGAATGTGAAATGGAATGTGGACTGGAATGGAATGCAATATGGAATGGAATGTGGAATAGAATGTAATGGAATGTGGAACGGAATGTAGAATGGAATGTGATGGAATGTGGAATGTAATGTGGACTGGAATGTGTAATGGAGTGGAATGGAATGTAGAATGGAACTTAGAATGGAACGTGGAATGGAATGTGGAACGGAATGTGGAATGGAAACTGGAATGGAATGGAATGTCGAATGAAATGTGGAATGGAATGGAATGGAAAGTGAAATGGAAGTTGCAATGTTACGTGGAATGGAACGTGGAGTGGAATGTGTGATGGAATGTGGAATGGAATGTTTAATGGGATTGAATGGAATGTGGAATGGAATGGAATGGAATGTGGTATGGTACGGAATGGAATGTGAAATGGAATGTGCACTGGAATGGAATGCAATGTGGAATGGAATGTGGAATGGAATGTAATGGAATCTGCAACGGAATGTGGAATGGAATGGAATGGAATGTGGAGTGGAAATTGGAATGGAATTTGGAATGGAACGGAATGGAATGTGGAACGGAATGTGGAATTGAAAGTGGAGTGGAATGGAATGCAATATCAAATGAAACTTGGAATGGAATGGAATGGAAAGTGAAATGGAAGCTGCAATGGAACATGTAATGGAACGTGGAATGGAATGTGGAATGGAGTGTGGAATGAAATGTGGAATGGAATGTGGAATGGAACGTGGAATGGAATGGGATGTAAAGTAGAATGCAATGGAAGTTCACGTGGAATGGAATATGGAAGAGAATGTGTAATGAAAAGTGAAATGGAAAGTGGAAAGGAATGGAATGGAACGTGCAATGGAATGTGTAATGGAATGTGGAATGTAACGGGGAATGTAATGTGGAATGTAAAGTGGAATGGAAAGGAATGTAATGTGGAATTGAATGTGGAATGGAATGGAAGGGAATCCAGAATGGACAGGAAAGGAATGTCGAATGGAATGGACTGGAATTGAATGGTATGGAATGGAATGAAATGTGGAATGAAATGGAATGCAATGTGGAATGAAAAAGGGAATTCGCAATGGAATAGAATTTCATAAAGTGCGGAATTGAATTGAATGGAATGTGGAGTGGAAGGCAATGGAATGGAATGGAATATGCAGTTGAATGCAATGGTAGGTGGAATGGAATGGAATGGAATGTGCAAAGGAATGGAATGGAATGGAATGGTAGGTGAAATTTAATATGAAATGGAATGTGGAATGGAACGTGGAATGGAACACCTAATGGAAAGTGGAATGGAAAGTGGAAGGAATGGAGAGCAAACTGGGATGAAATGTGGAATGGAATGGAATGGAATGTGGATTGCAATGTGGAATGTAATGTGGAAAGAAATGGAATGGAATGGAATTCGGAATGGAAAGGAATGGAATTGAATGGAATATGGAATGGAATGAATTGGAATGTGGAATGGAAAGGAATGGAATGTGGAATGGAATGTGGAGTGGAATGGAATGTGGAGTGGAATGGAATTGAAAGTGGAATGCAATGTGCAGTGAAAGTGAATGGATTGTGGAAAGGAATGGTTTGGAATGAGGAATGGAATATGAAATGCAACGGAATGACATATGGAAGGGAATGGAATGGAATGATTTATGGAATGTAGAATGGAATGGAATGCCATGTGGAATGGAATGGAAGGGAATCTGGAATGATACTTAATGGAAGGTGGAATACAATGTGGAATAGAATGAGGAATGGAATGTGGAATGGAATGGAATAGAATGTATAATGGAATGGAACGGAATGTGGAATAGAACGGAATGGAATGGAATGGAATGGGAATGGAATGGAATGAAATGTTGATTGCAAAGCAATGAAATGAAAGGAGGAATTTAATGAAATGTAATGTGGAATGGAATGGAATGGAACGTGGAATGAAAGGTGGAATAGAATGTGGAAAGGAATGTGGAAAGGAAAGTGGAATGGAATGGAATGGAATGTGGAATGGAATGGAATGGAATGGAATATGGAATGCAATGGAATGGAATGTGGATTGCAATGGAATGGAAAGAAATGTGGAATTGAGTGGAATGGAATGTGGAATGGAATGGAATAGAATGAGGAATGCAATGGAATGGAACGTGGAATGGAATGTGGAATGGAATGTGGAAAGGTATGTGGAATGGAATGTGGAATGGAATGGAATGGAATGCTGAATTGAATGGAATGGAATGTGGAATGGAATGTGGAATGGAATGGAATGGAACCTGGAATGGAATGGAATGGATTGTGGAATGGAATGGAATGGAACTTGGAATAGAATGTGGAATGGAATGTGGAATGGAACACGGAAAGGAATGGAATGGAATGTGGAATAGAATGCAATGGAATGGAATGGAATTCGGAATGGAATGGAATGGAATGTGGAATGGAATGGAATGTAAAGTGGAATAGAATGGAATTGAGTGGAATGTGGAATGGGATTTGGAACGGCATGTGGAATGGAATGGAACGGAAAGTGGAATGGAATGGAATGGAATGTGAAATGGAATGGAAATTGGAATGGAATGGAACTTGGAATGGAATGGAATGGAATGTTGATTGGAAAGAAATGGAATTTCTCTTTTATGTTTAATGGAATGCTGAAAGGAAACGAATGGAATGTGAAATGGCATGTGGAGTGGAATGTGGAATGGAATACGGAATGAAATGTGGAATGGAATGTGGAATGGAATGTGGAATGAAAGGTGGAATGGAACGTGGAATGAAATGGAATGGAACGTGGAATGGAATGGAATGGAACTTGGAATTAAATGTCACATGGAATGGAATGTGCAATGGAATGTGCAATGGAATGGAATGGAATGTGGAATGTAATTTGGAGTGAAAAGGAATGGAATGTGGAATGGAATGCAATGGAATGTGGAATGGAATGCAATGGAATGTGGAATGGAATGCAATGGAATGTGGAATTAAATTTGAAATGGAAAGGAATGTAATGTGAAATGGAATGTTGAATGGAATCTGGAATGGAATGTGGAATGGAATGTAATTGAATGTGGTGTGGAATGTGGAATGGAATGTGGAATGTAAAGTACTGTAATGTGTAATGGAATGTGGAATGGAATGTGGAATGTAATAGAATGGAATGTTGAATAGAATGTGGAATGGAATGGAATGGAATGTGTAATTCAATGTGGAAAGGAAAGGAATGGAATGTGGAATGGAATCTAATGGAATGAGGAATGGAGTGTGGAATGGCATGAAATGGCATGTGGAATTGTATGGAATGGAATGTGGAATTAAATCGAATGGAAACTGGAATAGAATGTGAAATGGAATGTGGAATGGAATGTGGAAAGCAATTCAATGGAATGTGGAATGGAATGGAATGGAATGGAATGTGGAACAAAATGGAATTGAATGGAATGGGAATGGAATGGAATGGAGTGTGGAATGCAATGGAATCGAATTAAATGAGGAATTGAATGGAATGGAACTTGGAATGGAATGTGGAATGGAATGGAATATAATGTGGAATGGAATGTGGAATGGACTGGAATGGAATTTGGAATGAAATGGAATGGAACGTGGAAGAGAATGTGGAAAGGAATGTGGAATGGAAACTGGAATGGAATGGAGTGGAATGTGGAGTGGAATGGAATTGAATGTGGAATGGAATGGAATGGAATGGAATGGAATGCGAAATCGAATGGAATGTAAAGTGTATTGCAATTGATTGGAATCAAATGTGGAATTGAATGGAATGGAATATGGAATGGATTGTGGAATGGAATGGAAGGTGGGATGGAATGGAAAGGAATGTGGAATGGAATGTTGAATAGAATGTCGAATGGAATGTTAAATAGAATGTGGAATGAAATGGAATGGAATGCGGAATGGAAAGTGGAATAGAATGGAATGGAACGTGGGATGGAATGGAAAGGAATGTGGAATGGAATGTTGAATAGAATGTCGAATGGAATGTTAAATAGAATGTGGAATGAAATGGAATGGAATGCGGAATGGAAAGTGGAATAGAATGGAATGGAACGTGGAATGGAATGTGGAATGGAACGTGGAATGGAATGTGGAATGGAACGTGGAATGAAATGTGCAATGGAATGTGGAATGGAATGGAATGCACGTGGAAAGGAACGTCGAAATCAACGGAATGGAACGTAGAATGGAATGGAATGTGGAATGGAATGTGGAAAGGAATGTGGAATTGAATGGATTGAAAGTGGAATGGAATGTGGAATGGAATGGAATGGAATGTGGAATGGAATGTGGAATGGATTGGAATGGAAAGGAATGTGGAATGGAATGTGGAATGGAATGCAATCAAATGTGGAATTGAATGTGGAATGGAATGGAAAAGAATGTGGAATGGAATGGAATGGAATGTGGAACAGAAAGGAAGGGAATGTGGAATGGAATGTGGAGAGGATTGGAATGGAATGTGGAATGGAATGGAATGGAACCTGGAATGGAACATGGAATGGAATGTGGAATGAAAGGTGGAATGGAATGCTACGTGGAATGGAATGGAATGGAATGCAATGAAATGTGGAAATGAATGGAATGGAATTGGAATGGAATGGAAAGGATTGGATTGTGGAAGGGAATGGAATAGAATGCAATGGAATGGAAAGTGGAATGGAATCGACTAGAATTTGGAATGGAATACAATGTGGAATGGGAAGAAATGGAATGGAATTTTTAATGAAATGGAATGAAATGGAATGGATTGTGGAATAGAATGGAATGGAATGTGGAATGGAATAGAATGTGGAATGGAAAAGAATGGAATGGAATTGGGAATGGAATGGAATGGAATGGAATGGAATGTGTAATGGAATGGAATGGAATTTAATGGACTGTGTAATGGAATGGAATGGAATGTGGAATGGAATGGAATGGAATGGAATGTGGAATGGAATAGAATGTGGAACGGAATGAAATGGAATAGAATGTGGAATGGAATGGAATGGAATATGGAATGGAATGGAATGGAATGTGGAGTGTATTGGAATGTAATGTAATGTGCAACGGTATGTTGAATGGAATGGAATGAAATGGAATGGAATGGAATGGAATGTGGAATGGAATGGAATGGAATGGAATAGAATGGATTAGAATGTGGAATGCAATGTGGAATGCAAAGCAATGGAATATGAAATGGAATGTGGAATGGAACCTATTGGTATGCAAAGAAATGTGGAAATTAGTGGAATGGAATATGGAATGGAATGGAATGGAAAGGAATGGAATGTGGAATGGAATGGAATGGAATGTGGAATGGAATACAAAGTGGATTGGAATGAAATGGAATGAAATGTGGAATGAAATGGAATGTAATGTCGAGTGGAATGGAATGGAATGGAATTGAATGTGGAATGGAATGGAATGGAATGAGGAATGGAATAGATTTTGGAATGCAATGGAATGGAATGGAGAGTGGAATCGAATGAAATGGAATGGATTGGAATGGATTGTGGAGTGGAATGGAATGGAATGTGGAATGTAATAGAAAGTGGAATGGAATGAAACGGTATGGTATGTGAAATGGAATGAAAGGAAATGTGGAATGTAATGGAATTTAATTTGGAATGGAAAGGAATGTGGAAATGAATGAAACGGAAAGTAATGTGGAATAGAAATTGGAATGGAATGGAATTAAATGTGGAATGCAGTGGAAGGTAATGTGGACTGGAATGTGGAATGGAATGTGCACTGCAGTGTGGAATGGAAAGGAATGGAAGGAGGAATGGAATGGAATGGAATGTGTAATAGTACTTGGAAAGGAATGGAATGGCATGTGGGATAGAAAGTGGAATGGAACGTGGAATGGAACATGGAATGGAGCGTGGAATGGATGAGAATGGAACGTGGAATGCAATGGAATGGAATGTGGAATGGAATGGAATGGAATGGAATGGAATGTGAAATGGAATGGAAGGGAATGTGAAATGGAATGTGCAATGCAATGGAATGGAATGTGGAATGGAATGTGTATGGAATGCATTGGAATGTGGAATGGAATGTGGAATGGAATGGAAATGAATGTGGAATGGAATGTGGAATGGAATGAAATGGAATGGAATGTGAAATGGAATGGAATGGAACTTGGAAAGGAATGTGGAATGGAACGTGGATTGGAACTTGGAATGGAATGCGGAATGGAATGTGAAACGGTATGTGGAATGGAATGGAATGAAATGGAATGGCATATGGAATGGAATGCAATGGGATTGTATGGCATGGAATGTGGAATGGAATGGAATGGAATGGAATGTGGAATGCAATGAGGAATACAATTCAATGGAATATGAAATGAAACGTGGAATGGAATGAAATAGGATGTGACGTAAATGTGGAAATAAATGGAATTGAATGTGGAATGGAAGGGAGTGGAATGTGGAATAGAATGGAATGTAATGTGGAATGGAATGGAATGGAATGGAATGTGGAATGAAATCGAATGGAATGGAATGGAATGTGGCATGGAATGGAATGTATTGTGGAATGGAATATAATATGGAATGGAATGAAATGGAATGCGATGTAGAATGGAATGGAATCGAATGTGGAATGGAATGGAATGGAATGTGGAATGGAAAATAATGTGGAATGTAATGGAATGGAGTAGAATGTGGAATGGAATGGAATTCAATATATTGGAATGGAAGGTGGAATGGAGTGGAATGGAATAGAATGTGGAATGGAATGAAATGGAATGAAATGTGAAATGGAATGGAATGGAATGGATTGGAATGGAATGTGGAATGGATTGGAATGGAACGTGGAAAGGAATGGAATGTGGAATGGAATGAAATGGAATGGAATGTGCAATGGAATGGAATGAAAAGTGGAATGGAATGGAATGGAATGTGGAATGGAATGGAATGAAAGGGAATGTGGACTGGAATATGGAATGTAATGTGGACTGCAATGTGGAATGGAATTGAATGGAATGTGGAATGGAATGTGGAATGGAATGTGACATGGAATGTGGAATGGATTGTGGAATGGAGTGTGGAATGCAATCTGGAATGGAATGGAATGGAAAGTGGAATTGAATGGAGTGGAATATGAAATGGAATAGAATGTGGAATGGAATCAAATGGAATTGAATGTAGATTGGAATGGAATTTAATGTCGAATGGAATGGAATGTAATGGAATGTGGAATGGAATGTGGAATGGAATGGAATGTGGAATGCAATGGAATGGAATGGAATCTGGAATGGAATGCATTGGAATGGAATGTGGAATGGAATGGTATGGAATGTGGAATGGAATAGAAAGTGGAATAGAATGAAATGTTATGGTATGTGAAATGGAATGGAATGGAATGTGGAATGGAATGGAATGGAATGTGGAATGGAATGGAATGGAAGGAATGTGGAGTGGAATGTGGAATGGAATGGAATGTTGAATGGAATGTGGAATGGAATGGAATTGAATGTGGAAAGGAACGTGGAATGGAATGGAATGGCTTGTGGAATAGAACGTGGAATGGAACGTGGAATGGAACGTGGAGTGAAACGTGGAATGGATTAGAATGGAACGTGGAATGCAATGGAATGGAATGTGGAGTGGAATGGAATGTGGAATGGAATGTGGAATGGAATGGAATGGAATGCAGAATGGAATGTGGAATGAAATGGAAAGGAATGTCAAATAGAAATAAATGGATTGTGGAATTTAATGTGCAAACGAATGGGAGGGAATGGAATGGAATGTGAAATGGAATGGAATGGAATGTGGAAAGAAATATGCAATGGAATGAAATGGAATGGAAGGGAATGTGGAAAGAAATATGCAATGTAATGGAATGGAATGGATTTTGGAATGGAATGGAATGGAATGTGGAATGGAATGGAATGGAAAGGAATGTGGAATGGAATGTGGAATGGAATGGAATGGAATGTGGAATGGAATGGAATGGAATGTGGAATGGAATGGAATGGAATTGAATGGAATAGAATGCAATGTGGAATGGAATGTAATGGAATAGAATGTGGAATGCACTCATCCCAAAGAAGTTTTTAAGTGAAAATATTTTCTAGACAGAAGCATTCTCAGAAACAGCTTTGTGATTTCGGGATTGAACTCACAGAATTGAACCTTCCTTTTCATAGAGCAGTTCTGCAACACTCTGGTTGTGGAAACTGCAAGTGGATATTTGGTGCGATTACGGCATCTAGTGGAAAAGGAAATACATTCAGATAAAAAATAGATAGAACTGTTCTGAGAAACTTTTTTGTGATGTGTGCATTCTACTCACAGGGGTGAACCTTCCTTTTGATAGAACAGTTTTGAAACACTGTTTTTGTGGAGTCTGCAGCTGGATATTTGGAGTGCTTTGAAGCCTATGTTGGAAAAGAAACATTTTCACCTAAAAACAAGATAGAAGCATTCTCAGAAACTTCTTTGTGATGTGTGCATTCAACTCACAGAGTTGAAGCTTCCTTTTGATATAGCTGTTTTGAAACACTCTTTCAGTAGAATCTGCAAGTGGATATTTGGAGTGCTAAGAGGCCAACAGTGGAAAAGGAATTCTCTTCACATAAAAACTAGACGGAAGCATCCTCAGAAACTTCCCTGTGCTTTATGGATTCACGTCAGAGAGAGGAACTTTCCTTTTGAAAGCGCAGTTTTGAAACCCTCTTTTTGTAGAATTTGCTAGTGGATGTTTGGAGCGATTTGAGGCCTATGCTGGAAAACGAAATATCTTCCCATAAAAACTAGACAGAAGCATTCTCAGAAACTTCTTTGTGATGAGTGCATACAACTCACAGACTTGAACCTTCATTTTGAAAGAGCAGTTTTGAAACACTCTTTTTGTAGAATCTGCAAGTGGATATTTTGAGCGTTTTGAGGCCTTTGCTGGGAAATGAAATATCTTCACCTGAAAACTACACAGAAGCATTCTCAGAAAATTCTTCGTGATGCGTGCATTCAGCTCACAGAGTTGAACTCGCCTTTTCATAGAGCAGTTTGGAAACAGCCTTTTTGTAAAATCTGCAAGTGGATATTTAGAGCAATTTGAGGCCTATGCTGCAAAAGGAAATATCTTCAGAGAAACCCTAGACAGAAGCATTCTCAGGAACTCCTGTTTGATGAGTGCATTCAACTCACGGACTTGAACTCCCTTTTGATGGAAAAGTTTTGAAACACTCCTTTTGTAGAATCTGCAAGTGTTTATTTTGAGCGCATTGAGGCCTATGATGGAAAAGGAAATATCTTCATGTAAAAACGAGACAGAAGCAGTCTCAGAAACTTCTGTGTGATGAGTGCATTCAACTCACACACTTGAACTTTCCTTTTGATAGGGCAGTTTTGAAACACTCTTTTAGTAGCATCTGTAAGTGGATATTTGGAGGGATTTTATGCCAATGCTGGAAAATGAAATATCATCACAGAAAAACTAGGCAGAAGCATTCTCAGAAACTTCTTCATGATGAGTGCATTCAACTCACAGAGTTGAACGTTCCTTTTGATAGAACAGTTTTGAAACACTCCTTTTGTAGTATCTGCAACTGTTTATTTGGAGCTCTTTGAGGCCTATGTTGGAAAAATAAATATCTTCACATAAAAACCAGACAGAAGCATTATCAGAGACTTCCCTGTGCTTTCTGCATTCAACCCACATAGTTGAACCTTCGTTTTGATAGAACAGTTTTGAAAATCTCTTTTCATAGAATCTGCAATTCGACATTTGGAACGGTTTGGGGCTTACACTGGAAAAGGAAATACGTTCACATAAAAACTAGATAGAAGCAGTCTCAGAAACTTCTTTGTGATGTGCGCATTCAACTCACAGAGTTGAAGCTTCATTTTGATATAGCTGTTTTGAAACACTCATTTAGTAGAATCTTCAAGTGGATATTTGGAGTGTTAAGAGGCCAACACTGGAAAAGGAAATATCTTCATATAAAAACTAGACAGAAGCATTCTCAGAAACTTGCCTGTACTTTATGCATTCAAGTCACAGAGAGGAGCCTTTCTTTTGAAAGCGCAGTTTTGAAACCCTCTTTTGGTAGAATTTGCTAGTGGATGTTTGGAGCGATTTGAGGCCTATTCTGGAAAACGAAATATCTTCCCATAAAAACTAGACAGAAGCATTATAAGAAACTTCTTTGTGATGAGTGCATTCAACTCAAAGACTTTAGCTTTGCTTTTGAAAGAGCAGTTTTGAAAACACTCTTTTTGTATAATCTGCAAGTGTATATTTTGAGCGTTTTGAGGCCTTTGCTGGGAAATGAAATATCTTCACCTGAAAACTACACAGAAGCATTCTCAGAAACTTCTTTTTGATGTGTGCATTCAACTCACAGAGCTGAAGCTTCCTTTTGATACAGCTGTTTTGAAACACTTTTTCAGTAGAATCTGCAAGTGGATATTTGGGGTGTTAAGAGGCCAACACTGGAAAATGAAATATCTTCAGATAAATACTAGACGGAAGCATTCTCAGAAACTTCCCTGTGCTTTATGCATTCAAGTCACAGAGAGGAACCTTCCTTTTGAAAGCGCACTTTTGAAACCCTCTTTTTGCAGTATTTTCTCGTGGATGTTTGGAGCGATTTGAGGCCTATGCTGGAAAACGAAATAGCTTCCCATAAAAACTAGACAGAAGCCTTCTCAGAAAGTTCTTTGTGATGAGTGCAATGAACTCACAGACTTGAACCTTCATTTTGAAAGAGCAGTTTTGAAACACTCTTTTTGTAGAATCTTCAAGTGGATATTTTGAGCGTTTTGAGGCCTTTGCTGGGAAATGAAATATCTTCACCTGAAAACTACACAGAAGCATTCTCAGAAACTTCTTTGTGATGTGTGCATTGAACTCACAGAGTTGAACCTGCCTTTTGATAGAGCAGTTTGGAAACAGCCTTTTTATAAAATCTGCAAGTGGATATTTGTAGCGATTTGAGGCCTATGCTGCAAAAGGAAATATCTTCACAGAAACCCTAGACAGAAGCATTCTCAGGAACTTCTGTGTGATGAGTGCATTCAATTCACTGACTTGAACCTTCCTTTTGATAGAATAGTATTGATACACTCCTTTTGTAGAATCTGCAAGTGTTTATTTGGAGTGCTTTGAGGCCTATGATGGAAAAGCAGATATCTTCACATTAAAAATGAGACAGAAGCATTCTCAGCAACTTCTCTGTGATGAGTGCATTCAACTCACACACTTGAAATTTCATTTTGATAGAGCAGTTTTTAAACACTCTTTTAGTAGCATCTATAAGTGGATATTTGGAGGGCATTTATGCCAATGCTGGAAAACGAAATAGCTTCCCATAAAAACTAGACAGAAGCATTCTCAGAAACTTCTTTGTGCTGTGTGCATTCAACTCACCCAGTTGAACCTGCCTTTTGAGAGAGCAGTTTGGAGACAGCCTTTTTGTAAAATCTGCAAGTCGATATTTGGAGTGATATGAGACCTATGCTGCAAAAAGAAATATCTCCTCATAAACCCTAGACAGAAGCATTCTCAGAAACTTCTTTGTCATTTGGGGATTGAACTCACAGAGTTGAACCTTCCTTTTCATAGTGCAGTTCCGCAACACTCTTGTCGTGGAAACTGCAAGTGGATATTTGGTGCGATTGTGGCATCTAGTGGAAAAGGAAATTCATTCAGATGAAAGCTAGATAGAACCGTTCTCAGAAAGTTATTTGTGCTGTGCGCATTCAGCTCACAGACTTTAAATTTCCTTTTGAAAGGGAAGTTTTGAAAGCACTCTTTTGGTAGAATCTGGAAGTGGATATTTTGAGCGTCTTGAGGACTTTGCTGGGAAATGAATTATCTTCACCTGAAAAGCAGACAGCAGTATTCTCAGAAACTTATTTGTGGTGGGACATTCAACTCACAGAGTTGAAGCTTCCTTTTGATATAGCTGTTTTGAAACAGTCTTTCAATAGAATCTACAAGTGGAAATTTGGAGTGTTAAGAGGCCAAAACTGGAAAAGGAAATCTCTTCAAATAAAAACTAGACGGAAGCATTCTCAGGAACTTCCCTGTGCTTTGTGCATTTAAGTCACAGAGAGGAACCTTCCTGTTGAAAGCGCAGATTTGAAACACTCTTTTTGTAGAATTTGCTAGTGGATGTTTGGAGTGATTTGAGGCCAATGCTGGAAAACGAAATATCTTCCCATAAAAACTAGACAGAAGCATTCTCAGAAACTTCTTTGTGCTGTGTGCATTGAACTCACAGATTTGAACCTGCCTTTTGATAGTGTAGTTTGGAGACAGCCTTTTTCTAAAATCTGCAAGTGGATATTTGGAGCGATTTGAGATCTATGCTGCATAAAGAAATATCTCCACATAAACCCTAGACAGAAGCATTGTCAGAAACTTCTTTGTCATTTGGGGATTGAACTCACAGAATTGAATCTTCCCTTTCATAGAACAGTTCTGCAAAACTCTTGTTGCAGAAACTGCAAGTGGATATTTGTTGTGATTCCAGCATCTAGTGGAAAAGGAAATACATTCAGATGAAAACTAGATAGACCCGTTTTCAGAAACTTCTTTGTGATATGTGCATTCTACTCAAAGTGTTGAACCTTCCTTTTGAAAGAACAGTTTTGAAACACTCTTTTTGTGGAGTCTGCAACTGGATATTTGGAGCGCTTTGAAGCCTATGCTGGAAAAGGTAACATCTTCACCTAAAAACTAGATAGAAGCATTCTCAGAAACTTCTTTGTGATGTGTGCATTCAACTCACAGAGTTGTAGCTTCCTTTAGATGTAGCTGTTTTGAAACACTCTTTCAGTAGAATCTGCAAGTGGATATTTGGAGTGCCAAGAGGCCAACACTGGAAAAGGAAATATCTTCACATAAAAACTAGACGGAAGCATTCTCAGAAACTTCCCTGTGCTTTATCCATTCAAGACACAGAGAGGAGCCTTCCTTTTGGAAGCACAGTTTTGAAACACTCTTTTTGTAGAATTTGCTAGTGGATGTTTGGAGCGATTTGAGGACTATGCTGGAAAACGAAATAGCTTCCCATAAAAATTAGACAGAAGCAATCTCAGAAACTTCTTAGTGATGAGTGCATTCAACTCACAGACTTGAACCTTCATTTTGAAAGAGCAGTTTTGAAACACTCTATTTGTACAATCTGCAAGTGGATGTTTTGAGCGTTTTGAGGCCTTTGCTGGGAAAGGAAATATCTTCACCTGGAAACTACACAGAAGTATTCTCAGAAACTTCTTTGTAATGTGTGCATTCTACTCACAGAGTTGAACCTTCCTTTTGATAGAACGGTTTTGAAACACTCTCTTTATAGAATCTGAAAGTGGATACTTGGTGCGCTTTGAGGCCTCTGCTGGAAATGGAAATATGTTCTCATAAAAACTAAGCAGAAGCATTCTCACAAAGTTCTTATTGATGAGTGAATTCAACTCACAAACTTAAACCTTCCTTTTGATAGAGCAGTTTTGACACACTCTTTTTGTAGAATCTGCAAGTGGATATTTGGAGCACTATGAGTCCTACACTGGAAAAGGAAATATTTTCACCTAAAAACTATACAGAAGCATTCTCAGAAACATCTCTATGATGAGTGCATTGTACTCACAGACTTGAACCTTCCTTTTGACAGAGAAGTTTTGAAACACACTTTTTGTACATCCGCAAGTGGATAATTGCTGTGCTTTGAGGCCTAAGTTGGAAAAGGAAATATCTTCAGATACAAACTAGACAGAAGCATTCTCTGAAACTTCTTTGTGATGTGTGCATTCATCTAACAGAGCAGAACGTTCCTTTTGATAGCGTAGTTTTGAAACACCCTTTTTGTAGAATCTGCAAGTGGATATTTGGAGCAATTTGGGGCCTATGCTGTAAAAGGGAATATCTTCACATAAAAACTAGACGGAAGCATTCTCAGAAACTTCCCTGTGCTTTATGCATTCAACTCACAGTCTTGAACCTTCCTTTTGAAAGAGCAGATTTAAAATACTCTTTTTGTAGAAACCGTAACTGGATATTTGGAGTGTTTTGAAAAACTGGACAGAGGCCTTCTCAGAAACTTCTTTCTGATGAATGCATTCAGCTCACAGTGTTGAACCTTCCTTTTGATAGAACAGTTGTGAAACACTATTTTTGTAGAATCTGAAAGTGGATATTTGGAGCTCTTTGAGGCTTACAACGGAAAAGGAAATATCTACACATAAAATCTAAATGGAAGTGTTCTCAGAAACTTCTTTTTGATGAGTGCATTCAATTCACAGAGTTGAACCATCTTTTTGATTGGACAGTTTTGAAACACTCTTTTTTAGTATCTGCAAGTGGATATTTGGAAGGCTTTGAGGCCTATGCTCGAAAAGGAAATATCTTCATATAAAAACTAGACTGAAGCATCCTCAGAGACTTCTTTGTGATGACTGCATTAAACTAACAGCGTAGAACCTTCCTTTTGATAGAGCAGTTTTGAAACACCCTTTTTATAGAATCCGCAAGTGGACATTTGGAGAAATTTGAGGCCTATGCTGGAAAAAGGAATATCTTCACATAAAAACTAGACAGAAGCATTCTGAGAAACTTCCCTGCACTTTATACATTCAAATCACAGGCTTGAACCTTCCTTTTGAAAGAGCAGATTTGAAACACTCTTTTTGTAGTATCTGCAAGTAGATATTTGGAGGACTTTGAAGCCTATGCTGGAAAAGGAAATATCCTCACATAAAAACTAGACAAAAGCATTCTCAGAAACTACTTTGTGATGAGTGCATTCAACTCACAGAGTTGAACTTTCCTTTTGATAGAACAGTTTTGAAACACTCTTTTTGTAGAATCTGCAAGTGGTTATTTGAGCGCTTTGAGGCCTATGCTGGAAAAGGAAATATCTTCACATAAAAACTAGATGGAAGCATTCTCAGACACTTCTCTGTGATGATTGAATTCAACTCACAGAGTTCAACATATCTTTTCATAGAACAGTTTTGAAGCACTCTCCTTGTAGAGTCTACAAGAGATTATTTGGAGTGCATTGAGGCCTGTGCTGGAAAAGGAAATATCTTCCCATAAAAACTAAGCAGAACCATTCTCAGAAA
The DNA here is from genome assembly GCF_028885655.2 of Pongo abelii. Classification (NCBI taxonomy): domain Eukaryota; kingdom Metazoa; phylum Chordata; class Mammalia; order Primates; family Hominidae; genus Pongo; species Pongo abelii. The sequence continues at coordinate 11,515,245 of NC_071999.2, forward strand.
CATTTTGTGATGAGTGAATTCACCTCACGGACTTGAACCTTCCTTTTGAAAGAGCAGTTTTGAAACACTCTTTTTGTAGAATCTGCAAGTGGATATTTGGAGCAATTTGGGGCCTATGCTGCAAAAAGGGAAAATCTTCACATAAAAACTAGATAGAAGCATTCTCAGAAACGTCTTTGTGATGACTGCATTCAACCCACAGAGTTGAACTTTCCTTTTGATAGAACAGTTAAAAATACTCTTTTTGTAGAATCTGCAAGTGGATATTTGGAGTGATTTGAGGCCTATGCTGCAAAAAAAGAATATCTTCACATAAAAACTAGACAGAAGCATTCTCAGTAACTTCCCTGTGCTTTATGCATTCAACTCACAGACTTGGACCGTCTTTTTGATAGAGCAGTTTTGAAATACTCTTTTTGTAGAATCTGCAAGTGGATATTTGGAGCGATTTGAGGCCTATGATGAAAAAGGAAATATCTTCACCTAAAAACTAGACAGAAAAATTTTCAAAAACTTCTTTATTAAGAGTGCATTCTGCTCACAGAGTCGAACCTTCCCTTTGATAGAACAGTTATGAAACACTCTTTTTGTAGAATCTGCAAGTGGATATTTTAGTTCTTTGAGGTGTATGCTGGAAAAGGAAATATCTTCACATAAATACTAGACAGAAGAATTCTGAGAAACAACTTTGTGAGGAGTGCATTCAACTCACAGATTTGAACTTTCTTTCTGGTAGAGCAGTTTTGAAACACTCTTTTTGTAGAATCTGCAAGTGAACATTTGGAGCGATTTGAGGCCTATGCTGGAAAAAGAAATATCTTCGCATAAAAATTAGACAGAAGCATTCTGAGAAACTTGCCTGTGCTTTATGCATTCAACTCACAGACTTGAACCTTCCTTTTGAAAGAGCAGATTTGAAACACTCTTTTTGTAGAAACTGCAAAAGGATATTTGGAGGGCTTTGAGGCCTATGCTGGAAAAGGAAATATCCTCACATAAAAACTAGACAAAAAGATTCTCAGAAACTTCTTTGTGATGAGTGCATTCAGCTCACAGCGTTGAACTTTCCCTTTGATAGAACAGTTTTGAAACACCCGTTTTGTAGTCTGCAAGTAGATATTTGAGCACTTTGAGGCCTATGCTGGAAAAGGAAATATCTTCACATAAAAACTAGTCGGAAGCATTCTCAGACACTTCTCTGTGAGGATTGCATTCAACACACAGAGTTCAACATTCCTTTTTGATAGATGAGTTTTGAAACACTCTCTTGGTAGAATCTGCGAGAGATAATTTGGAGCGCCTTGAGGCCTGTGCTGGAAAAGGAAATATCTTCCCATAAAACATAAGCAGAAGCATTCTCAGAAACTTTTTTGTGATGAGTGCATTCAACTCACAGACTTGAAACATCTATCTGATAGAGCAGTTTTGAAACACTCTTTTGGTAGAATCTGTAAGTGCATATTTGGAGCGCTATGAGGCCTTAGTTGGAAAAGGAAATATCTTCACATAAAAACTGGACAGAATCGTTCTCAGAAACTTCTTTGTGATGTGCACATTCAACTCACAGTGATGAACCTTCCTTTTGAAACAGCAGTTTGAGACTCACTTTTAGTAGAATCTGCAAGTGGATTTTGGAGCGCTTTGAGGCCTTTTATGGAAAATAAATATCTTCACATAAAAACTAAACCGATGCATTCTCAGGAACTTCTCTGTGATGTGTGCACTCAGCTCACAGAGTTGAACATGACTTTGATAGAGCAGTTTTGAACCACCCTTTTTGTAGAATCTGCAAGTGGATATTTGTAGCGCTTTGAGGTCTCTGCTGGAAAAGGAAATATCTTCACATTAAAACTAGAAAGAAGTATTCTGAGAAACTTCTTTGTGATGAGTACATTCAGCTAACACAGTTGAACCTTCCTTTTTATAGAACTGTTTTGAAACACTCTTTTTGTAGAATCTGCAAGTGGATATTTGCAGAGCCTTGAGGCCTATGATGGAAAAGAAAATATCTTCACATAAAAACTAGACAGAACCATGCTCAGAAACTTCTCTGTGATGAGTGCATTGAATTCAAAGAGTTGAACCTTCCTTTTGATAGAGCAGTTTTGAAACACTCTTTTTGTAGAATCTGCAAGTGAATATTTGGAGCTCATTGAGGCCTATGCTGGAAGAGGAAATACCTTCACATAAAAATTAACAAAAGCATTCTCAGAAAATTCTTTGTGATGTGTGCATTCAATTCACAGAGTTGAACAGTATTTTTGATGGAGCAGTTTTGAAACACCCTTTTTTCAGTATCTGCTAGTGGATATTTTGAGCACTTTGAGGCCTATGCTGCAAAAGAAAATATCTTCACATAAAAACTAGACTGAAGCATTCTCAGAAACTTCTTAGTGATGAGTGCATTCAACTCACGGATTTGAACCTTCGTTTTGATAAAGCAGTTTTGAAGCACACTTTTTGTAAAATCTGCAGGTGGATATTTGGAGTGCTTTGAGGCCTACACTGGAAAAAGGAATATCTTCACATAAGAGCTTGACAGAAGCATTCTGAGAAACTTCCCCGTGCTTCTTGCATCCAAATCAAAGAGTTTTTTTTTTTTTCCTTTTATTATTATTATTATTATTATCATTATTATACTTTAGGTTTTATGGTACATGTGCGCAATGTGCAGGTAAGTTACATATGCATACATGTGCCATGCTGGTGCGCTGCACCCACCAACTTTGTCATCTAGCACTAGGTATATCTCCCAATGCTATCCCTCCCCCCTCCCCCCACCCCACAACAGTCCCCGAAGTGTGATGTTCCCCTTCCTGTGTCCATGTGTTCTCATTGTTCAATTCCCACCTATGAGTGAGAATATGCGGTGTTTGGTTTTTTGTTCTTGCGATAGTTTACTGAGAATGATGATTTCCAATTTCATCCATGTCCCTACAAAGGACGTGAACTCATCATTTTTTATGGCTGCATAGTATTCCATGGTGTATATGTGCCACATTTTCTTAATCCAGTCTATCATTGTTGGACATTTGGGTTGGTTCCAAGTCTTTGCTATTGTGAATAATGCGGCAATAAACATACGTGTGCATGTGTCTTTATAGCAGCATGATTTATAGTCCTTTGGGTATATACCCAGTAATGGGATGGCTGGGTCGAATGGAATTTCTAGTTCTAGATCCCTGAGGAATCGCCACACTGACTTCCACAAGGGTTGAACTAGTTTACAGTCCCACCAACAGTGTAAAAGTGTTCCTATTTCTCCACATCCTCTCCAGCACCTGTTGTTTCCTGACTTTTTAATGATTGCCATTCTAACTGGTGTGAGATGGTATCTCATTGTGGTTTTGATTTGCATTTCTCTGATGGCCAGTGATGGTGAGCATTTTTTCATGTGTTTTTTGGCTGCATAAATGTCTTCTTTTGAGAAGTGTCTGTTCATGTCCTTTGCCCACTTTTTGATGGGGTTGTTTGTTTTTTTCTTGTAAATTTGTTGGAGTTCATTGTAGATTCTGGATATTAGCCCTTTGTCAGATGAGTAGGTTGCGAAAATGTTCTCCCATTTTGTAGGTTGCCTGTTCACTCTGATGGTAGTTTCCTTTGCTGTGCAGAAGCTCTTTAGTTTAATTAGATCCCATTTGTCAATTTTGGCTTTTGTTGCCATTGCTTTTGGTGTTTTAGACATGAAGTCCTTGCCCATGCCTATGTCCTGAATGGTAATGCCTAGGTTTTCTTCTAGGGTTTTTATGGTTTTAGGTCTAACATTTAAGTCTTTAATCCATCTTGAATTGATTTTTGTATAAGGTGTAAGGAAGGGATCCAGTTTCAGCTTTCTACATATGGCTAGCCAGTTTTCCCAGCACCATTTATTAAATAGGGAATCCTTTCCCCATTTCTTGTTTTTGTCAGGTTTGTCAAAGATCAGATAGTTGTAGATATGTGGCATTATTTCTGACGGCTCTGTTCTGTTCCATTGATCTATATCTCTGTTTTGGTACCAGTACCATGCTGTTTTGGTTACTGTAGCCTTGTAGTATAGTTTGAAGTCAGGTAGTGTGATGCCTCCAGCTTTGTTCTTTTGGCTTAGGATTGACTTGGCGATGCGGGCTCTTTTTTGCTTCCATATGAACTTTAAAGTAGTTTTTTCCAATTCTGTGAAGAAAGTCATTGGTAGCTTGATGGGGATGGCATTGAATCTGTAAATTACCTTGGGAAGGATGGCCATTTTCATGATATTGATTCTTCCTACCCATGAGCATGGAATGTTCTTCCATTTGTTTGTATCCTCTTTTATTTCCTTGAGCAGTGGTTTGTAGTTCTCCTTGAAGAGGTCTTTCACATCCCTTGTAAGTTGGATTCCTAGGTATTTTATTCTCTTTGAAGCAATTGTGAATGGGAGTTCACTCATGATTTGGCTCTCTGTTTGTCTGTTATTGATGTATAAGAATGCTTGTGATTTTTGCACATTGATTTTATATCCTGAGACTTTGCTGAAGTTGCTTATCAGCTTAAGGAGATTTTGGGCTGAGACAATGGGGTTTTCTAGATATACTATCATGTCATCTGCAAACAAGGACAATTTGACTTCCTCTTTTCCTAATTGAATACCCTTGATTTCCTTCTCCTGCCTAATTGCCCTGGCCAGAACTTCCAACACTATGTTGAATAGAAGTGGCGAGAGAGGGCATCCCTGTCTTGTGCCAGTTTTCAAAGGGAATGCTTCCAGTTTTTGCCCATTCAGTATGATATTGGCTGTGGGTTTTTCATAAATAGCTCTTATTATTTTGAGATACTCAAATCAAAGAGTTGAACCTTCCCTTTGATAGCGCAGGTTTGAAACACTCTTTTTGTAGAATCTACAGTTGGATATTTTGAGCGCTTTGAGGTCTATCCTGGAAAAGGAAATAACTTCACATAAAAACTAGACTGAAGCATTCTCAGAAACTTCTTTGTAATGTGAGCATTCAACTCACAGAATCGATCCTTCCTTTTGACAGAGCAGTTTTGAAACACCCTTTTTGTAGAAACTGCAAGTGGATATTTGTAGCCCTTTGAGGCCTATGCTGGAAAAGGAAATATCTTCATATAAAAACCAGACAGAAGCATTCTCAGAACTTCTTTGGGATGATTGCATTGAACTCAATGAGTTGAAACTTTCTTTTGATAGGATAGTTTTGAAACACTCTTTTTGTAGATTCTGCAAGTGGATTTCTGGAGCGATTTGAGGCCTACCCTGGAAAAGGAAATATCTTCACATAAAAACTAGACAGAAGAATTCTCAAAAACATCTTTGTGATGAGTGCATTCAACTCATGGAACTGAACTTTTCTTTTGATAGAGCAGTTTGAAATACTCTTTTAGTGGAATCTGAAAGTGGATATTTGGAGTGGAATGAGGCATTTGCTGGAAAAGGAAATTTCTTCACATAAAAACTAGACAGAAGCGTTCTGAGAAACTTGTTTGTGATGGGTGCATTCAACTCACAGAGTTGAAACTTCCTTTTGAAACAGCAGTTTTGAAACACACTTTTAGTAGAATCTGCAAGTGGATATTCGGAATGCTTTGAGGCCTATGCTGGAAAAGGAAATGTCTTCACAGAAAAACTAAACAGAAGCATTTTCAGAAACTTCTTTATGATGTGATCATTAAACTCTCAGAGTTGGACCTTCCTATTGATAGAACAGTTTTGCATCACTGTTTTTACAGAATCTGCAAGTGTGTATTTGGAGCGCTTTGACGCTTATGCGGTAAAAGGAAATAACTTCACATAAAAACGAAACAGAAGCATCCTCACAAACTTCTTTGTGATGTGTGCATTCAACTCACAGAGTTGAACCGTACTTTTGATAGAGCAGTTTTGAAACACCCTTTTTGTAGGCTCTGCAAGTGGATATCTGCAGTGCATTGAGGCCTACACTGGAAAAGTAAATATCTTCACATAGAACCTAGACGGAAGCATTCTCAAAAACTTCTTTGTGATGAGTGCGTTGAACTCACAGAGTTTAACATTGCTGTTTAGGAGCAGTTTTGAAACACCCCTTTTATAAAATCTGCAAGTGGATATTTGGAGTGCTTTGATGCCTATGATGGAAAAGTAAATATCTCCAAATAAAAATTAGACAGAAGCATTCTGATAAACTTCTATGTGATGAGTGCATTCAAATGTCATAGTTAAACCTTCCTTTTGAAAGAACAGTTTTGAAACACTCTTTTTGTAGAATCTGCAGTTGCATATTTCAAGCGATTTGAGGCCTATGCTGGAAAGGGTTATATCTTTATATAAAAACTAGACAGTAGTATTCTCAGAAATTTCTTTGTGATGAGCACATTCATCTCACAGAGGTGAGACTTCCTTTAAATAGAGCAGTTGTCAAACACTCTTTTTGTAGAATCTACAAGTGTATATTTGGAGTGCTTTGAGGCCTATGCTGGAAAAGGAAATATCTTCACACAAAAATTAGACAGAAGCATTCTCAGAAACTTTTTTGTGATGAGCACATTCACCTCACAGAGTTAAGACTTCCTTTTGATAGAGAAGTTTTGAAACACTCTTTTTGTCGGATCTGCAAGTGGATATTTGGGGCACTATGAGGCCTACGCAGGAAAAGGAAATATCTTCACATAAAAACAAGACAGAAGCATTCACGAAAATTTCTTTTTTATGAGTGCATTCAACTCACAGAGTTGAACCTTCCTTTTCATAGAACAGTTTTGAAACACTCTTTTGTAGAATCTGCAAGTGGATATTAGGAGCGTTTTGAGGCCTATGATGGAAAAGGAAATATCTTCACATAAAAACTAGACAGAAGTATTCTCAGAAACTGCTCTGGGATGAGTGCACCGAACACCCCGAGATGAAACTTTCTTTTTATAGAACAGTTTTGAAACACTCTTTTTGTAGAATCTACCAGTGGATATTTGGAGCCCTTTGAGGCCTATGCTGGAAACGGAAATATCTTCACATAAAAACTAGACAGAAGAATTCTCAGAAATATCTTTGTGTTGAGTGCATTCAACTCACAGACTTGAACTTTCCTTTTGATAGAGCAGTTTTGAAAAATTCTTTTGGTAGAATCTGAAAGTGGATATTTGGAGTGCTATGAGGCTTATGCTAGAAAATTGAACATCTTCACATAAAAACTAGACAGAAGCATTCTCAGAAACTTCTTTGGGATGTGCACATTCAACTGACAGAGTTGAACCTTCTTTTTGAAACAGCAGTTTTGAAACACACTTTTAGTAGAATCTGCAAGTGGATATTTGGAATGCTTTGAGGCCTATGCTCGAAAAGTAAATATCTTCTCATAAAAAATAGACAGATGCATTCTCAGAAAGTTCTCTGTGATGAGCGCTTTCAACCCACAGAGTTGAGCCTTCCTTTTGATAAAACAGTTTTCAAACACATTTTTTGTAGAATCTGCATGTGGATATTTGGAGCGGTTTGAGGCCTATGATGGAAAAGGAAATATTTTCTCATGAAAACAAAACAGAAGCATTTCAGAAACTTCTTTGATATACGTGCATTCAACTCACAGAGTTGAACCATACTTTTGATAGAGCAGTTTTGAAACACTCTTTTTGTATTATCTGCTAGTGGATATTTGGAGCGCTTGGAGGCCTATACTGGAAAATTAAATATCTTCAAATAAAAACTAGACAGAAGCATTATGAGTAACTTCTTTGTGATGAGCACATTCATCTCACAGAGTTTAAAATTCCTTTTCATATAGCAGTTTTGAAACACCCTTTCTGTAAAATCTTCAAGTGGATATTTGGAGCTCTTTGAGGCCTATGCTGGAAATGGAAACATCTTCACATAAAAACTAAACAGAAGGATTCTGGGAAACTTCTATGTGATGAGTCCATTCAACTCTCAGATTTGAACCCTCCTTTTGATAGGACAGTGTTGAAACACTCTGTTTCAATAATCTGCAAGTGGATATTTGGAGCACTTTGAGGCCTATGCTGGAAAAGGAAATACCTTCACATTAAAACTAGACAGTAGCATTCTCAGAAACTTCTTTGTGATGAGCGCATTCAACTCACTGATTTGAGCCTTCTTTTTGATAGAGCAGTTTTGAAACCCTGTTTTTGTAGAATCTGCAAGTGGATATTTGGAGCACTTTGAGGCCTATGCTGGAAACGGAAATGTCTTCACATAAAAACTAGACAGAAGAATCCTCAGAAACTTCTTTGTGATGAGCACATTCAATTCACAGAGGTGAGCGTTCCTTTGGATAGAGGAGTTTTGAAACACTCTTTTTGTAGAATCTGGAAGTGGATATTTGGATTGCTTTGAGACCTATTCTGGAAAAGGAAATATATTCACATAAAAACTAGACAGTAGTATTCTCAGAAACTTCTCTGTGATGAGTACATTAAACTTCCTGAGTTGAACCTTTCTTTTGATAGAACAGTTTTGCAACACTCTTTTTGTAGGATCTGCAAGTGGATATTTTGAGCGCTTTGAGACCTAAGCTGGAAAAGGAAATATGTTCACAAAAAACTAGACGGAAGAATTCACAGAAACATCTTTATGATGAATGCATTCAACTCACAGACTTGAACTTTCTTTTAATAGAGCAGTTTTGAAACACTCTTTTGGCAGAATCTGAAAGTGGATATTTGGAGCGCTATGAGGCCTATGCAAGAAAAGGAAATATCTTCGCATAAAAAGTAGACAGAAGCATTCTCAGAAACTTCTTTGTGATGTGCACATTCAACTCACAGAGTTGAAACTTCGTGTTGAAATAGCAGTTTTGAAACCCACTTTTTGGAGAATCTGCAAGTGGATATTTGGTATTTTTTGAGGCCTATGCTGGAAAAGGAAATATCTTCACATAAAAACTAAACAGAAGAATTCTAAGAAACTTCTTTGTGATGTGTGCATTCAACTCACAGAGTTGAACCTTACTTTTGATAGAGCAGTTTTGAAACACCCTTTTTGTAGTATCTGAAAGTGTATATTTGGAGCGCTTTGAGGCCTATGCTGGAAAAGGAAATATCATGACATAAAAACTAGACAGAAGCATTCTGAGAAACTTCTATGTGATGAGTGCATTCAACTAACGGAGTTGAACTTTCCTTTTGATATAGCAGTTTTGAAACACCATTTTTGTGGAATCTGCAAGTGGATATTTGGAGCGCTTTGAGGCCTATGCTGGAAAAGGAAGTATCTTCACATAAAAACTAGAGAGAAGTAATCTCAGAAACTTCCCTCTGCTTTATGCATTCAACTCAAAGACTTGAACTTTCCTTTTGATGCAGTAATTTTGAAACACTCTGTTTGTAGAATCTACACGTGGATATTTGGAGCGTTTGAGGCCTATGATAGAAAAGAAAATATCTTCACATAAAAACTCTATGGAAGCATTCTAAGAAACTTATTTGTGATGACTGAAATCAACTGACAGACTTGAACCATCCTTTTGATAGAGGAAATTTGAAACACTCTTTTTTTAGAATCCTCAAGTGGATATTTGGAGCACTTTGAGGCTTATGATTCAAAAGGAAATATCTTCACATAAAAACTAGACAGAAGAATTTTCAGAATCTTCTCTGTGATGAGTGCATTCAACCTACAGAGTTGTACTTTTCTTTTCATACAACAATTTTGAAACACTCTTTTTATAGGATATGCACGTGGATATTTGCAGCGTTTTGAGGCCTATGGTGCAAAAGGAAATATCTTCACATAAAGACTAGACAGAAGCATTCTGAGAAACTTCTTTGTGATGTGCACATTCTACTCACAGAGTTGAACCTTCCTTTTGATAGAACACTTTTGAAACATTCTTTTTGTACAATCTCCAAGTTATTAATTGGAGTGCTTTGAGGCCTTTGCTGGAAAAGGAAACAACTTCACATAAAAACTAGATTGAAGCACTTCTTTGAGATGTGTGCATTCAACTTAAAGTCTTGAACCTGCCTTTTGATAGAGCAGATTTGAAACACTCTTTTTGTAGAATCTGCAAGTCGATATTTGGAGCTCTTTCAAGCCTATGCTGGAATAGGAAATATCTTCACATAAAAACAAGACAGAAGCTCTATCGGAAACTTCTTTTAGATGAGTGCATTCAACTCACAGAGTTGAACCTTCCTTTTGATAGAACGGTTTTGAACCACTCTTTTTGTAGAATCTGCAAGGGGATATTTGGAGTGCTTTGAGGCCTATAATGGAAAAGGAAATATCTTCACATAAAAACTAGACAGAAGCATTCTCATAAACTTCTCTGTGATGAGTGCATTGAACTCCCTCAGTTGAAATTTTCTTTTGATAGAAAAGTTTTGAAACACTCTTTTTGTAGAATCTGCAAGTGGATATTTGGAGCGCTATGAGGCCTATGCTGGAAAACGAAATGTCTTCACATAAAAGTTATACAGAAGAATTCTCAGAAACATCTTTGTGATGAGTGCACTCAACTCACAGAGTTGAATTTTCCTTTTGACAGAGCAGTTTTGAAAAACTCTTTTGGTAGAATCTGAAGGTGGATATTTGGAGCGCTATGAGGCCTATGCTATAAAAGAAAATATCTTCACATGAAAACTAGACAGAAGCATTCTCAGAAAGTTCTTTTTGATGCACGCATTCAACTCACAGAGTTGAACCTTGCTTTTAAATCAGCAGTTTTGAAACACACTTTTAGTAGATTCTGCAAGTGGATAGATTGAATGCTTTGAGGCCTAAGCTGGAAAAGGAAATATCTTCACATAAAAACTAAACAGAAGCATTCTCAGAAACTTCATTGTGATGTGTGCATTCAATTCACAGAGTTGAAGCTTACTTTTGTTAGAGCAGTTTGGAACCACCCTTTTTGTAGAATCTGCAAGTGGATATTTGGAACGCTTTGAAGCCTATGCTGGAAAAGGAAATATCTTCACATAAACACTAGACAGAAGCATTCTCAGAAACTTCTTTGTGATGTGTGCATTCAATTCACAGAATTGAAACTTCCTTTTGATAGAGCTGTTTTGAAACACCCTTTTCCTACAATCTGCAAGTGGATATTTGGAGCGCTTTGAGGTCTATGCAGGAAAAGGAAATATCTTCACATAAAAACTAGACAGAAGCATTCTCAGAAAGAGTGCATTAAACTGACAGAGTTGAACCTTCCTTCTGATAGAACACTTTGAAAACACTCTCTTTGTAGAATCTGCAAGTGGATACTTGGAGTGCTTTGGGGCCTATGCTGGAAAAGGAAATATCTTCCCACAAAAACTAGACAGAAACATTCTCAGAAACTGCTTTGTGATGAGTGCATTCAACTCGCAGAGTTGAACCTTCTTTTTGACAGGACAGTTTTGAAACTGTCTTTTTGTTCAATCTGCAAGTTTATATTTGGAACGCTTTGAGACCTATAATGGAAAAAGAAATATCGTCACATAAAAACTAGACAGATGCATTCTCAGAAAGTTCTCTGTGATGAATGCATTCAACTCACAGAGTTGAACCTTCCTATTGATAGAAGAGATTTGAAACACACTTCTTGTAGGATCAGCAATTTATATTTGGAGGGCTTTGAGGCATATTCTAGAAAAGAAAATATCTTCACACAAAAACTAGACAGAAGCATTCTCAGAGACTTCTTTGTGATGAGTGCATTCAACTCACACAGTTGAACCTTCCTTTTCATAGAAGTGTTTTGAAACACTCTTTGTAGAATCTGCATGTGGATATTTGGAGCGCTTTAAGGCCTATGATGTAAAAGGAAATATCTTCACATAAAAACTAGAAAGAAGCTTTCCAAGGAACTTCTCTCTAATGATTGTATTCAACTCACAGAGCTGAACCATACTTTTGATAGAGCAGTTTGGAAACACCCTTTTGTAGAATCTGCAAGTGGATATTTGGAGCGCTTTGAGGCCTATACTGGAAAAGTAAATATCTTCACATAAAAACTGGACAGAAGCATTCTCAGAAACTTCTTTGTGATGAGTGCATTCAACTCACAGAGTTTAAACTTCCTTTTGATAGAGCAGATTTGAAACAACCTTTTTTAAAATCTGCAAGTGGATATTTGGAGTGCTTTCAGACCTATGCTGGAAAAGGAAACATCTTCACATAAAAACTAGACAGAAGCATACTCAGAAACATCTTTGTGATGAGTGCATTCAACTAACGTAGTTGAACCTTCCGTTTGATATAGCAGTTTTGAAACACCATTTTTGTGGAATCTGCAACTGAATATTTGGAGCACTTTGAGGACTATGCTGGAAAAGGAAATATCTTCACATAAAAACTAGAGAGAATCATTCTCAGAAACTTCACTGTGCTTTATGCATTCAACTTACAGACTTGAACTTTCCTTTTAATAGAGCAGTTTTGAAACACTTTTTGTGTAGGATCTGCAATTGGATATTTGGAGCGTTTTGAGGCCTATTCTGGAAACGGAAATATCTTCACACAAAAAATTGACAGAAGCATTCTAAGAAACTTCTTTGTGATGAGTGAATTCAAATCACAGGCTTAAACCATCCTTTTGATAGAGCAGTTTTCACTCTTTTTGTAGAACCTGCAAGTGGATATTTTGAGTGCTTTGAGGCCTATGCTGGAAACGGAAATATCTTCACATAAAAAAATAGACAAAAGGATTTTCAGAAACTTCTTTGTGATGAGTGCATTCAACTCAAAGAGTTGCACCTACCTTTTGATAGAACATTTTTAAAACACTCTTTTTGTAGAATCTGTAAGTAAATATTTGCAGTGCTTTGAGGCCTATCCTGCAAAAGGAAATATCTTCACATAAACACTAGACAGAAGCATTCTCAGAAACTTTTTGTGATGTGTGCATTCAACTCACAGAATTCAACCTTCCTTTGATAGAACAATTTTGAAACACTCTTTTTGTAGAATCTGCAAGTTGATATTGTAACACTTTGAGGCCTGTGCTCGAAAAGGAAATAACTTCACATAAAAACTAGATGGAAGCATTCTCAGAAACTACTTTGGGATGTGTTCATTGAACTCACAGGCTTGAACCTTCCTTTTGATAGAGGAGTTTTGAAACACGTTTTTTGTAGAATCTCCAATGGATATTTGGGAAACTTTGGGACTTATGATGGAAAAGGAAATACCTTCTCATAAAAACTAGACAGAAGAATTCTCAGAAACTTCTCTGTGATGACTGCATTCAACTCATATAGTTGAACCTTCCTTTTGACAGAACAGTTTTGAAACACTCTTTTTCTAGAATCTACAAGTGGATATTTTGAGCACTTTGAGGCCTATGTTGGAAAAGGAAATATCTTCACATAAAAGTTAGTCTAAAGCATTCTCACAAAATTCTTTGTGATGAGTGCATTCAACTCACAGAGTTGAAACTTCCTTTTGATAGAAAAGTTTTGAAACACTCTTTTTGTAGAATCTGGAAGTGGATATTTGGAGCACTTTGGAGCGTATGATGGAAAAGGAAATATCTTCACATAAAAACTAGACAGAAGCATTCTCAGAAACTTCTCTGTGATAAGTACATTCAACTCATGGAGCTGAACCTTCCTTTTGAAAGAACAGTTTTGAAACACTGTTTTTGTACAATCTGCAAGTGGATATTTGGAGCACTCTGAGGCCTATGCTGGAAATGGAAATATCTTCATATAAAAAATAAGCAGAATCATTCTCAGAAACTTCTTTGTGATGAGTGCATTCAACTCCCAGACTTGAAAATTCCTTTTGTTAGAGCAGTTTTGAAACACTCTTTTTGTAGAGTCTGCAAGTGGACATTTGGAGTGCTTTGAGGCCTCTGCTGGAAAATTAAATAACTTCACAAAAAAACTAGACAGAAGTATTCTCATCAAACTCTTTGTTATGAGTGCTTTCAACTCACAGAGTTGAACTCTCTTTTTAATAGAACAGTTTTGAAACCCTCTATTTAAAGAATCTGCAGGTGGATATATAGAGTGCTTTGAGGTCTATGATGGAAAAGGAAGTATCTGTGATGTGTCCATTCAACTCACTGACTTGAACCTAACTTTTGATACAGCAGTTTTGAAAGACTCCTTTTGTAGAATCTGCAAGTGCATGTTTGGAGCACTTTGAGGCCTATGCTAGAAAAGGAAACATCTTCTTATAAAAATTAAGTTGAACCTTTCTCTGAAACTTCTTTGTGATGTGTGCATTCAACTCACAGATTTGAACCTTCGTTTTGGTAGAACAGTTTCGAAAAACTCTCTTTGTAGAATCTGCAAGTGGATACTTGGAGCACTTTGAGGCTGATGCTGGAAAAGGAAATATCTTCACATAAAAACTAGACAGAAGCATTCTCAGAAACATCTTTTGATGAGTGCATTAAACTCACAGACTTGGACCTTCCCTTCCATAGAGCAGTTTTGAAATACTCTTTTTGTAGAATCTGCAAGTGGATATGTGGAGCACTTAGAGGCCGATGTTGGAAAAGGAAATATTATCACATAAAAACAAGACAGAAACATTCTCAGAAAATTTTCTGCAATGAGTGCATCCAACTCACAGAGTTGAACTTTCCTTTTGAGAGAACAGTTTTGAAACATTCTCTTTGTAGAATCTGGAAGTGTATATTTGGAGAGCTTTGGGGACTATGCTGGAAAAAGAAATATCTTCACATAAAAACTAGACAGAAGCATTCTCAGAAACTTCTTTGTGATGTGCGCATTCAACAAACAGTGTTGAACCTTCCTTTTGATAGAGCAGTTTTGAAACACCCTTTTTATGGGATCTGCAAGTGGATATTTGGAGCGATTTGAGGCCTATGTTGGAAAAGGAAATATCTTCACATAAGAACTAGACAGAAACATTCTCAGAAACTACCCTGGGCTTTATTAATTCAACTCACAGACTTGAACCTTCCTTTTAATAGAGCAGTTTTGAAACACTCTTTTCATAGAATCTGCAAGTGGATATTTGGAGCGCTTTGGGGCCAATGCTGTAAAAGGGAATATCATCACATAAAATCAAGACAGAAGCATTATCAGAAACTTCCTGTGCGTTATGCATTTATCTCACAGACTTGAACCTTCCTTTTGATAGAGCAGTTTTGAAACACTCTTACTGAAGAAACTGCAAGTGGATATTTGGACCGCTTTGAGGTCTATGCTGGAAAAGGTAATATCTTCACATAAAAATTAAGCTGAAGCATTCTCAGAAACTTCTTCATAATGAGTGCATTCAACTGACAGACTTGAACTTTCCTTTTGATAGAGCCGTTTTGAAACACTCCTTTTGTGGAATCTGCAATTGGATATTTGGAGCGGTTTGAGGCCTATGATGGAAAAGGAAGTGTCTTCACATAAAAACTAGACAGAAGCATTCTCAGAAACTTCTTTGTGATGTGTGCACTCAACTCACAGAGTTGAACCTTCCTTTAGGTAGAGAAGTTTTGAAACACCCTTTTTGTAGAATCTGAAAGTGGATATTTGGGTCGCTTTGAGGCCTATGCTGGAAAAGGAAATATCTTCACATAAAAACTTGACAGAAGCATTCTGAGAAATTTCCCTGTGCTTTATGAATTCAATTCACAGACTTGAACTTTCCTTTTGATAGGGTAGCTTTGAGACACACTTTTTATAGAATCTGCAAGTGGATATTTGGAGCATTTTCTGGCCTATGCTGGAAAAGGGAATATCTTCACATAAAAACTAGACAGAAGCATTCTAAGACACTTTCCTGTGCTTTATGAATTCAACTCACAAACTTGAAGTTTCCTTTGATAAAGCAGTTTTGAAACACACTTTTTGTAGAATCTGCAAGTGGATATTTGGAGTGCTTTCTGGCCTATGTTGGAAAAGGGAATATCTTCACATTAAATGTAGACAGAAGCATTCTCAAAAATTTCATTTTGCTTTAGGCATTTAACTCACAGACTTGAACATTCCTTTTGATAGAGCAGTTTCGAAAAACTCTTATTGTAGAATCTGCATGTGGATATTTGGAGCGATTTGAGGCCTATCCTGGAAAGGGAAATATCTTCACATAAAAACTAGACAGAAACATTCTCAGAAACTTCTTTATGATGAGTGCATTCATCTCACGGAGTTGAACATTACTTTTGATAGAACAGTTTTGAAACACTCTTTTTGTAGAATCTGCAAATGGATATTTGGAGCGTTTTGAGGCCTGTGATGGAAAAGGAAATATCTTCATATAGAAACTAGACAGAAGCATTCTCAGAAATTTCTCTGTGATGAGAGCATTGAACTCACAGAGCTGAACTTTTCCTTTTATAGAACAGTTTTGAAACACTCTTTTTGTACAATCTGCAAGTGGATATTTGGAGCACTTAGAGGCCTATGCAGGAAAAGGAAACATCTCCACATAAGAGCTAAGCAGAAGCATTCTCAGAAAGTTCTTTAAGATGAGTGCATTCACCTCACAGACTTGAACCTTCCTTTTGATAGAGCAGTTTTGAAACACTCGTTTTGTAGTATCTGCAAGTGGATATTTGGAGCTCTTTGAGTCCTATGCTGGAAAAGGTAATATCTTCACATAAAAATTAAGCTGAAGCATTCTCAGAAACTTCCTCATGATGAGTGCATTCAACTGACAGACTTGAACTTTCCTTTTGATAGAGCTGTTTTGAAACACTCCTTTTGTGGAATCTGCAATTGGATATTTGGAGCGCTTTGAGGCCTATGCTGGAAAGGGAAATATCTTCACATAAAAAGTAGACAAAAGAATTATTAGACAGTACTTTGTGATGAGTGCATTGAACTCACAGATTTGAACCTTTCTTTTCATAGAACAGTTTTGAAACACTCCCTTTGTAGAATCTGCAAGTGGATATTTGGACGCATTGAGGCCTATGATGGAAAAGGAAATATCTTCATATAAAAACTAGACAGAATCATTCTCAGAAACTTCTTTGTTATGAGTGCATTCAACTCACAGTCTTGAACCTTCCTTTTCATAGAGCAGTTTTGTAAGACACTTTTTGTAGAATCTGCAAGTGGATATTTGGAGAGCTTTGAGGCCTATGCTGGAAAGGGAAATATCTTCAAATAAAAACTAGACAGAAGTATTCTCAGAAACTTCTCTGTGATCAGTGCATCCAACTCACAGAGATGAACCTTCCTTTTGATAGAAGAGTTTTGAAAAATTCTCTGTAGAATCTGCAAGGGGATATTTGGAGTCCTTTGAGACCCATGCTGTAAAAGGAAATATCTTCACATAAAAACTAGACAGAAGCATTCTCAGAAACTTCTTTGTAATGTGTGCATTCAACTCACAGAGTTGAAGATTCGTTTTGATCGAGCAGTTTTGAAACACACTTTTTGTAGAATCTGCCAGTGGATATTTGGAGATATTTGAGGACTATGCTGGAAAAGGGAAAATCTTCACATAAAAATATTAAAGAAGCATTCACAGAAACTTCCCTGTGATTTATGCATTCAACTCACAGACTTGAACCTTCCTTTTGATAGTGCAGTTTTGAAATACTGTTATTGTGGAATCTGCAAGTGGATATTTGGACCGCTTTGTGGTCTATGCTGAAAAAGGAAATATCGTCACATAGAAACTAGACAGAAGCATTCTCAGAAACTTCTTGGTGATGAGTGCATTCAAATCACAGAGTTGAAACTTCCATTTGACAGAACACTTTTGAAACACTCTTTTTATAGAATCTGCAAATGGATATTTGGAGCGCTTTGAGGCCTATGATGGAAAAGGGAATATCCGTGATGAGTGCCTTCACCTCACAGACTTGAACCTTCCTTTTGATAGAGCAGTTTTGGAACACTCCTTTTGTAGAATCTGCAAGTGAATATTTGGAGGGCTATGAGGCCTACGCTGGAAAAGGAAATATCTTCACATAAAAACTAGACAGAAGTATTCTCAGAAACTTCTTTGTGATGAATTCATTCAACTCACGGAATTGAACCTTCCTTTTGATAGAACAGTTGTGAAACATTCTTTTTATAGAATCTGAAAGTGGATGTTTTGAGGGCTTTGAGGCCTATGCTGGAAAAGGAAATATCTTCACATAAAAAATAGACGGAAACAATCTCAGAAAATTCTTTGTGATGAGTGCATTCAACTCAAAGACTTGAGCCTTCTTTTGATAGAGCAATTTTAAAACACTTTTTTGTGGAATCTGCAAGTGTGTGTTTGGAGCAATTTGAGGCCTATGCTGGAAAAGGATATATATCCACATAAAAAGTAGACAGAAGCATTCTCAGAAACTTCATTGTGATGTACGCATTCAACTATCAGAGTTGAACCTTCCTTTTGATAGAGAAGTTTTGAAACACCCTTTCTGTAGAATCTGCAAGTGGATATTTGGAGAGCTTGAGGCCTATGCTGGAAAAGGAAATATCTTCACGTAAAAATTAGACCGAAGCATTATCAGAAACTTCCCTGTGCTTTATGAATTCAACTCACAGACTTGAACATTCCTTTTGATAGCTCAGGTTTGAAACACTCTTTTTGTAGTGTCTGCAAGTTGATATTTGGGGCATCTTGATCGCTATGCTGGAAAAGGAAATATCTTCACAGAAAAACTAGACAGAAGCAATTTCAGAAACTTCTTTGTGATGAGTGCATTCAACTCAAAGACTTGAACCATCTTTTCATTGAGCAATTTTGAAACACTCTTTTTGTAGAATCTGCAAGTGGATGTTTGGATCAATCTGAGGTCTATGCTGGAAAAGGAAATATCTTCACATAAAAAATGGACAGAAGCATTCTCAGAAACTTCTTTGTGACGTATGCTTCAACTCACCGTGTGGAACCTTCCTTTTGATAGAGCAGTTTTTAAACACCCATTCTGTAGTATCGGCAAGTGGATATTTGGAGCGCTTGAGGCCTATGCTGGAAAAGGTGATATTTTCCCACAATAATTAGACAGAAGCATTGTCTGAAACTTCCCTGTGCTTTATGAATTCAACTCACAGTCTTGAACATTCCTTTTGGTAGTTCAGGTTTGAAACACTCTTTCTGTAGTATCTGCAATTTGATATTTGGGGCGTCTGAGCACTGTGCTGGAAAAGGAAATATCTTCACATAAAAACTAGACAGAAGAATTCTCAGAGACTTCTTGTGGTGAGTGCATTCAACTCACACAGTTGAACTTTCCTGTTGATAGAACAGTTTTGAAACACTATTTTTGTAGAATCTGCAAGTGGATATTTGGAGCGATTTCAGGCCTATGATGGAAAAGGAAATATCTTCACTTATAAATTAGACAGAAGCATTCTCAGCAACTTCTCTGTGATGAGTGCATTCAACTGATAGTGTTGAACCTTCCTTTTGACAGAACAGTTTTGAAACTCTCTCTTTGTAGATTGTGGAAGTGGATACTTGGAGTGCTTTGATGCCTATGCTGGAAAAGGAAATATCTTCACCTAAAAAATAGAAGCATTCTCAGAAACGTCTTTGTGATAGAGCATTCAACTCACGGATGTGAACCTTCCTTTTGATAGAACAGTTTTGAAGCATTTTTTTTGTAGAATCTGCAAGTGGATATTTGGAGTGCTTTGAAGCCTATGCCGGAAAAGGAAATATCTTCACATAAAAACTAGACAGAAGCATTCTCAGAAACTTCTTTGTGATGAGCGCATTCAACTCACAAAGTTGAACCTTCCTTTTGATAGAAGAGTTTTGAAACACTCTTTTTGTGGAATCTGCAAGTGGATATTTGGAGCACTTTGAGGCCTATGCTGGAAAAGGAAATAAATTCACATAAAAACTAGATTGAAGCATTCTCAGAAACGTCTTTCTTATGTGTGCATTCAACTCACAGACGTGAACCTTCCTTTTAATAGAGCAGTTTTGAATCACTCTTTTTGTAGAATTTGCAAGGGTATATGTGGAGCCCTTTGAGGCCTATGCAGGGAAACGAAATATCTTCACATAAAAACAAGACAGAAGCATTCTCAGAAACTTGTTTGTGATGTGTGCATTCAACTCACAGTGTTGAACCTTCCTTTTGATAGAGAAGTTTTGAAACACCCTTTTTGTAGAATCTGCAAGTGGATATTTGGAGCGATATGATGCCAATGCTGGAAAAGGGAATATCTTCACGTAAAAACTAGACAGAAGCATTCTGAGAAACTTCTCTGTGCCTCATAAATTCAACTCACAGACGTGAAACTTCCTTTTGATAGAATAGTTTTGAAACACTCTTTTTGTAGAATCTGCAAGTGGATATTTAGAGCGATTTGAGGCCTATGCTTGAAAACGAAATATGTTCACATGATAAGTAGACAAAAGCATTCTCAGAAAGTTCTTTGTGTTGTGTGCATTCAACTTACAGAGTTGAACATTCCTTTTGATAGAGCTGTTTTGAAACACCCTTTCTGTACCATCTACAGTTGGGTATTTGGAGCGATTTGAGGCTTATGATGGAAATAGAAATATCTTCCCATACAAACAAGACTGAAGCATTCTCAGAAACTTCTTTTTGATGAGTGCATTCAACGCACAAAGTTGAACCTTCCTTTTGATAGAAGAGTTTTGAAACACTCTTTTTGTTGAATCTGCAAGTGGATATTTGGAGTGCTTTGAGTCCTATGACGGAAAAGGAAATAAATTCACATAAAAACTAGATTGAAGCATTCTCAGAAACGTCTTTCTTATGTGTGCATTCAACTCACAGACGTGAACCTTCCTTTTTATAGAGCAGTTTTGAAACACTCTTTTTGTAGTATTTGCAAGGGTATATGTGGAACTCTTTGAGGCCTATGCAGGAAAACG
This sequence comes from Pongo abelii, assembly GCF_028885655.2. Taxonomy (NCBI): domain Eukaryota; kingdom Metazoa; phylum Chordata; class Mammalia; order Primates; family Hominidae; genus Pongo; species Pongo abelii. Next base: position 11,535,907 of record NC_071999.2, read on the forward strand.
AAATATCTTCACATAAAAACAAGACAGAAGCATTCTCAGAAACTTGCTTGTGATGTGTGCATTCAACTCACAGTGTTGAACCTTCCTTTTGATAGAGCAGTTTTGAAACACGCTTTTTGTAGAATCTGCAAGGGGATATTTGGAGCGATGTGAGGCCAATGCTGGAAAAGGGAATATCTTCACATAAAAACTAGACAGAAGCATTCTCAGAAACTTCTGTGTGCTTCATAAATTCAACTCACAGGATTGAAACTTCCTTTTGATAGAATAGTTTTGAAACACTCTTTTTGTAGAATCTGCAAGGGGATATTTACAGCGATTTGAGGCCTATGTTTGAAAACGAAATATCTTCACATGATAAGTAGACAGAAGCATTCTCAGAAAGTTCTTTGTGATGTCTGCATTCAACTTACAGAGTTGAACATTCCTTTTGATAGAGCTGTTTTGAAACACCCTTTCTGTACAATCTGAAATTGGATATTTGGAGCAATTTGAGGTCTATGATGGAAATAGAAATATCTTCACATACAAACAAGACAGAAACGTTCTCAGAAACTTCTTTGTGATGAGTGCATTCAACTCACGGTGTTGAACCTTCTTTTGGTAGAACAGATTTGAAACACTCTCTTAGTAAAATGTGCAAGTGGATATTTGGACCGTTTTGACGCCTATGCTGGAATAGGAAATATCTTCACAAAAAAACTAGACAGAAGAATTGTCAGAAACTTTTTTTGAAGAGTGCATGCAACTCACAGATTTGAACTTTCCCTTTTGATCGAACAGTTTTAAAAAACCCCTTTTGGAGAATCTACAAGTGGATATTTGGAGCGCTTTCAGACTTATGCTGGAAAAGGAAATCTCATCACATAAAAACTAGAAAGAAGCATTATCACAAGCTACTTTGTGATGGGTGCATTCAACTCACAGTGTTGAACCTTCCTTTTGATAGGACAGCTATGAAACACTCTTTTTGTAGAGTCTGAAAGTGGATATTAGGAGCGCATTGAGGCCAATGGTGAAAAAGGCAATACCTTCACATTAAAAGTAGACAGAAGCATTCTCAGAAACTTCTTTGTGACGAGTGCATTCAGCTCACAGAGTTGAACTTTATTTTTGATAGAGCAGTTTTGAAACACTCTTTTTGTAGAATCTGCAAGTAGATATTTGGAGCACTTTGAGGCCTTTGCTGAAAAAGGAAATATCTTCACATAAAAACTGGACAGAAGCATTCTCGGAAACTTCTTTGGATGAATGCATTCAACTCACAGAGTTGAACCTTCCTTTTGATAGAGCTGTTTTGAAACACCCTTTCTGTACAATCTGCAATTGAATATTTGGAGCGATTTGAGGCCTATGCTGGAAAAGGGAATATCTTCACATAAAAACTAGACAGAAGCATTCTCAGAAACATCTTTGTGATGTGTGCATTCAACTCACATAACTGAACATAACTTTTCATACAGCAGTTTTGAAACACTCTTTTTGTATAATCTGCAAGGGGAGAAGTGGACCAATTTGAGGCTTTCATTGGAAAAGGGAATATCTTCACATAAAAACTTGACAGAAGGATTCTCAGAAACTTCTTTGTGATGTGAGCATTTAGCTCAAAGCGTTGAACCATCCTTTTGGTAGAGCAGTATTGAAACACTCTTTTTGCACAATATGCAATTGGATATTTGACCTATTTGAGGCCATCATTGTAAACGGGAATGTCTTCATATAAAAACTAGACAGAAGCATTCTCAGAAACTTCATTGTGATGTGGGCCTTTAACTCACAGTGATGAACCTTTCTTCTGATTGAAGAGTTTGAAACATTCTTTTTGTAGAATCTGCAGCTGGGTATATGGACTGCTTTATGGCCTTTATTAGTAATGGGAATAATTTTGAATAAAAACTAGACGGAAGTATTCTCAGAAACTAATTTGTGATGTGTGCATTCTACACGCATAATTGAACCTTCTTTTCAGTACAGTAGTTTTGAACACTCTTTTTGTAGAACCTGCAAGGGAATAATTGGAGCGTTTTGAGGCCTTCGTTGGAAATGGGAATGTCTTCACATAAAAATTGTACAGAAGCATTCTCAGAAAATTCTTTGTGATTTGTGAATTGAATTCACAGATTTGAACCTTCCTTTTGATAGACCGGTTTTGAAACACCTTTTTTGTAGAATCTACAAGAGAAGATTTTGTGTGCTTTGAGGCCTACACGGGAAAAGGAAGTATCTTCACATAAAAACTAGACAGAAACTTCTTTGTGATGTGTGCCTTCAACTCACAGAGTTCAACTTTCCTCTTGATATAGCAGCTTTGGAACACTCTTTTTGTGAAATCTGCAATTGGATATTTGAAGCACTTTGAAGCTTTAGTTGGAGAAGGGAATATCTTCAAATAAAAGCTAGACAGAACAATTCTCAGAAACTACTGTGTGATGTGTATTCAACTCAAAGAGATGACCCTTTCTTTTGAGAGAGTAGTTTTGAAACACTCTTTTTGTGGAATCTGCAAGTGGACATTTGTAGTGCTTTGAGGGCTATGGTGGAAAGGAAATATCTTCAAAATAAATCTAGACAGAAGCATTCTCAGAAACTTCTTTGTGATGTTTGCATTCAACTCACAGAGTAGAACATACCTTTTCACAGAGCAGTTCTGAAACACTCTTTTTGAAGAATGTGCAAGTGGATATTTAGAACAAATTGACACCATCTTTGGAAACGGGAATATCTTCACATAAAAACTACACAGAAGCATTCTCAGAAATTACTTTGTGATGTGTGCATTCAACTCACGGAGTTGAACCTTCCTTTTGATAGAGCAGTTTTGAAACCCTCTTTTTGTATAATCTGCAAGGGGATATTTTGACCGTGTAGAGGCTTTCGTCGGAAACGGGAATATCGTCACATAAAAACTGCACAGAAGTATTCTCAGAAACTACTTTGTGATGTGTGCATTCTACTCACAGAGTTGAAACTTCTTTTCAATAGAGCAGTTTTCAACCCCTCTTTTTGTAGAATCTGCAAGGGGATATTTGTAGCGTTTTGAGGTCTTTGTTGGAAACGGGAATATCTTCACATAAAAACTGGAAAGAAGCATTCTCAGAAATTCCTTTTGATGTGTGCATTCAACTCACACACTTGAACATTCCTTGTGATACAGCAGTTTTGAAACAACTTTTTTTTAGAACCTGCAATAGGAAGTTTTAGGCGCTTTGAGGCCTTCGGTGGAAAAAGAAATATCTTCTCATAAAAACTAGACAGAAGCATTCTCAGAAACTTCTTTCTGATGTGCGCATTCAACTCACAAAGTTGAACCTTCCTTTTGTTAGAGCAGTTTTGAAACACTCCTTTTGTAGAATCTGCAAGGGGATATTTAGACCGATTTGAGGCCTTTGTTGGAAACGGGAATATCTTCACATAAAAACTGTACAGAAGCTTTCTCAGAAACTTCTTCGAGATGTGTGCATTCATCTCTCAGATTTGAAGCTTCCCTTTTATAGAGCAGATTTGAAACTCTCTTTTTGTACAATTTGCAATGGGATATTTGGCCAGTTTTGGGACTTCTTTGGAAACGTGTATATCTTCAAATAGAAACTAGACAGAAGCATTCTCAGAAGCTTCTTCATGATGAGTGCATTCAGCTTACAGAGTTGAGCCTTCCTTTTGATAGAGCAGTTTTGAAACGCTCTTTTTGTAGAAACTGCAGGTGGTTATTTGGAGCGCTTTGAGACCAACAGTACAAAAGGAAATATCTTCACATAAAAACTAGAAAGAAGAATTCTCATAACTTCTTTTTGATGTGTCCATTCAACTCACTGAGTTGAAACTTCCTTTTGATAGACCAGTTTTGAAACACTCTTTTTGTAGAATCAGCAAGTGTATATTTTGAGCGCTTCAAAGCCTTCACTGGAAATGACAATATCTTCAAATAAAAACAAGACAGAAGTATTCCCAGAAACTACTTTGTGATGTATGCATGCAACTCAAAGAGTAGAACATTTCTTTTGATAGAAGAAATTTGAAAAACTCTGCTTTTAGAATCTGCAAGTGGTCATTTGTAGAGCTTTGAGGGCTGTGGTGGAAAATGAAATAACTTCAAATAAAAACTAAACAGAAGCATTCTGAGAAACTTCTTTGTGATATTTGCATTCAACTCACAAACTTGAACCTTCGTTTCGATAGAGCAGTTTTGAAACAGTTTTTTTGTAGAATCTGCAAGTGGACGTTTGGGGCACTAGGAGGACTTCGGTGGAAAAGGAAATATCTTTACATAAAAACTAGACAGAAGCATTCTCAGAAACTTCTTGGAGATGTGTGCATTCAACACACAGATTTGAACTTTCCTTTTGATAGAGCAGTTTTGAAACACTCTTTTTGTAGAATCTACAAGTGGATATTTCGAGCACTATGAAGCATTTGCTGGAAAGAACATCTTCAAATAAAAAGTAGACAGAAGCATCCTCAGAAAGTACCTTCTGATGTGTGCATTCAACTCACTGTGATGAACCTTCCTTTTGATAGAGCAGTTTTGAAACCCTCTTTTTGTAGAATCTGCAAGTGCATATTTGGAGTGAACAGGCCTATGCTGGAAAAGGAAATATCTGCCTATAAAAAGTAGAGAGAAGCATTCTCAGAAAATTCTTTGTGATATGTGCAATCAACTTTCACTTTTGAAATCTCCTTTTGATAGAGCAGTTTTGAAACACTGTTTTTGCAGAATCTGCAATAGGATATTTGGAGCGGTTTGAGGCCTATGCTGGAAAAGGATATTACTTCCCATAAAAAGTAGAGAGATGTATTCTCAGAAACTTCATTTTGCTGCGTGCATTCAACTCACAAAGTTGTACTTTCCTTTTGATAGAACAGTTTTGAAATACTCCTTTTGCATAATCTGCAACTGGATATTTGAAGCCCTTGAAGGCCTATGCTGGAAAAGGAAATATCTTCACATAAAAACTATACAGAAATATTATCAGAAACTTCTTTGGGATGTGTGCATTAAATTCACAGAGTTGAACCTTCTTTCTGATAGAGCAGTTTTGAAACACTCTTTTTCTAGAATCTACAAGTGGATATTAAGAACGACTGTGGCCTCTGGGGGAAAAAGAAATATCTTCATATAAAATCTAGACAGAAGCGTTCTCAGAAACTAATTAGTGAGGTGTGCTTTCAAATCACAAACTTGTACCTTCCTTTTGATAGAGCTGTTTTGAAAGACTCTTTTTGTAGAATTTGCAGTTGGTTATTTGCAGCACTTTGGGGCCTATGCTGGAAAAAGAAATATCTTCATATAAAAACTAGACAAGCGTTCTCAGAAACTTCTTTGTGATGTGTGCATTCAACTCACAGAGTTGAACCTTCCTTTTGATAGTGCATTTTGGAAGCACTCTTTTTGTAGAATCTGCTACTGGATACTAGGGGCATCTTGAGGCCTATGTTGTAAAAGGAAATATTTTTCCATAAGAACTAGACAGAAGTATACTCAGAAACTTCTTTGTGGTGTGTGCATTCAAATCACAGAGATGAAATTTCCTTTAGATAGACCAGTTTTGAAATACTATTTTTGAAGAATCTGCAAGTGGATATTTGGAACGCTATGAGGCCTGTGCTTGGAAAAGGAAATATCTTCACATAGAAACTAGAGAGAAGCATTCTCAGAAACTTATTTGTGATGTGTGTGTCCTTTCAACACACAGAGTTGAACCTTTCTTTTGATAGAGCAGTTTTGAAACACTCTTTTTGTAGAATCTGCAAGAGGATATTTTCAGCGCCTTGAGGCCTGTGCTGGAAAAGGAAATATCTTCACATAAAACCTAGACAGAAGCATTCTCAGAAACTTCTTTGTGATGTCTGATTTCAACTCATAGAGTTCAACCTTTCTTTTAACAGCGCACTTTTGAAACACTCTTTTTATAGGATCTGCAAGTGGACATTTGGAGTCCTTTAAGGACAATGCTTGAAAAGGAAATATCTTCACCTAAAAACTAGACAGAAGTGTTCTCAGAAACTTCTTTGTGATACGTGCCTTCAGCACACAGTGTTGAACCTTCCTTTTGATAGAGCAGTTTTGAAACACTCTTTTTTTTCGAATATGCAAGTGGATATTTGGAGTGATTACAGATTCTGGGGGAAAAGGAAATATGTTCATTTAAAAACTAAACAGAAGTTTTCTCAGAAACTAATTCGCGATGCGTGCTTTCAACTTCCAGATTTGTACCTTCCTTTTGATAGAGCAGTTTAGAAAAACTCTTTTTGTAGAAATTGCAAGTGGTTATTTGTAGCGCTTTAAGGCATATGCTGGAAAAGGAAATATCTTCACATAAAAATTATACAGAAGCATTCTCAGAAACTTCTTTGTGATATGTGGCTTCAACTCACTGAGTTGAACAAACCTTTTGATAGAGCAGTTTTGGAACACTGTTTTTGTAGATTATCCAAGTGGATACTTGGATCCCTTAGATGCCAATGATGGAAAAGGAAATATCGTCACATAAAAATTAGAGAGAAGCGTTTTCAGAAACATCCTTGAGATGTGTGCATTCAACTCACAGAGTTGAACTTTCCTTTTGATAGAGCAGTTTTGAAACACTATTTTTGGAGAATCTGCAAGTGCATATACGGAGCTCTTTGAGGTCAATGCTGAAAAAGGAAATATCTTCACAAAAACTAGACAGAAGCATTCTCAGGAACTTCTTTGTTATGTGTGCTTTCAACACACTGAGTTGAACCTTCCTTTTGATAGAGCAGTTTGAAACACTCTTTTTGTAGAATCTCCTTGTGAATATTGCGAGCAGTTTAAGGTCTAAGCTGGAAAAGGAAATATCTTCACGTAAAAAGTAGATAGTAGCATTCTCAGAAACTTCTTTGTGATATATACATTCAACTCACGGAGTTGAACCCTTTTATTGATAGAGCAGTTTTGAAACACTCATTTTGTGGAATCTGCAAGGGGATATTTGGAGCGCTTTGAGTTCTAAGTTGGAAAAGGGAATATCTTCACCTAAAAACTAGACAGAAGTATTCTCAAAAACCTCTTTTTGACGTGTGCATTCAACTCACAGAGTTGAACATTCTTTTTGATAGAGCAGTTTTGAAACAGTCTTTTTGTAAAATCTGCAAGTGGATATCTGGAGCGCTTTGAGGCCTATGCTGGAAAAATAAATATTTCCCATAAAAAGTAGAGAGAAACATTCTCAGAAACTTCTTTGTGACGTTTGCATTAAACTCACGGAGTTGAACCTTACTTTTGATAGAGCAGCTTTGAAATGCTCTTTTTGTAGTATCTGCAAGTGGATATTTGAAGCCCTTTAAGGTCTATGCTGGAAATGGAAATATCTTCACATAGAAACTAGACAGAAGCATTCTCATAAACTTCTTTGTGATGTGTGCATTCAATTCACAGAGTTGAAATATCCTTTTGATAGAGCAGGTTTGAAGCACTCTTTTTGCAGAATCTGCAAGTGTTTATTTTGAGCGCTTTGAGGCCAATGCTGTAAAAGGAAAATCTTCAACTAAAAACTAGACAGAAGCATTATCAGAAACATCCATGAGATATGTGCACTCAATTAACAGAGTTGAACCTTCTTTTGATAGAAGAGTTTTGAAACACTCTTTTTGTAGAATCTGTAAGTGGATATTTGGATCGCTTTGCGGTCAATGCTGGAAAAGGAGTTATATTCACATAAAAACTAGACAGCAGCATTCTTACAAACTTCTTTGTTCTGTGCGCATTCAACACACAGAGTTGAACCTTCTTTTTGATAGAGCAGTTTTGAAACAATCTTTTTTCAGAACCTCCAAGTCAATATTTTGAGCCCTTAGAGACCTATTTTGGAAAAGGGAACAGCTTCATCTAAAAATTAGACAGAAGCATTCTCAGAAACTTCTTTGTGATGTCTACATTCAAGTTATAGAGTTGAAACTTCATTTCATAGAGCAGTTTGAAACACTCTTTTTTAAGAATCTGCAAGTGGATATTTGGAGCAATTTGAGGCCAAACCTGGAAAAGGAAATATCTTTACATAAAAACTAGACAGAAGCATTCTCAGAAACTTCTTTGTGATGCCTGCATTCAACTCACATAGTTGAACCTTCCTTTTGATATAGGAGTTTTGAAACACTCTTTTTGCAGAATTTGCAAGTATATATGTGGAGAGCTTTGAGGTCTATGCTGGAAAAGGAAATAACTTCCGATAAAAAGTAGAGAGAAGCATTGTCAATAACTTCTTTTTGATGTGTGCATTCAACTCACAGAGTTGAACCTTCCTTTTGATAGAGCAGTTTTGAAACCCTATTTTTGTAGAATCAGCAAATGAATATTTGAAGCCCTTTATGGCCTATGCTGTAAAAGGAAACATATTCACATAAAAAACTAGACAGAAGCATTCTCAGAAACTTCTTTGCAATGTTTTCATGCAACACAGAGAGTTGAACATATCTTTTCATAGAGCAGTAGTGAAACACTCTTTTTTAAGAACCTGCAAGTGGTTATTTGGACAGATTTGAGGCCTTCATTGGAAACAGGAATATCTTCACAGAAAAACTAGACAGAAGCATTCTCAAAAACTTCTTTCAGATGTGTGCATTCCCCTCACAGAGGACAACGTAACTTTTCATAGAGCAGTTTTGAAACACTCTTTCTGTGGAATCTGCACGTGGATATTTAGACCTCTTTCACGCCTTCGTTGGAAACGGGAATATCTTCACATAAAAACTAGACAGAAGCATTCTCAGAAACTTCTTTTTCATGTGTGACTTCAACTGACAGATTTGAAACTTCCTTTTGATAGAGCAGTTTTGGAACATTTTGTATAGAATCTGCCATTGGACAGCTTGAGAGCTTTGAGGCCTTCGGTGGAAAGGGAAATATCTTCACATAAATACTTGATTGAAGCATTCTTAGAAACTTTTTGGTGATGTATGCATTCAACTCACAGAGTTGTACCTTTCTTTTCATAGAGCAATTTTGAAACACTCTTTTTATAGAATCTGAATGAGGACAATTTGTAGGACTTTGAGGGCTGTGGTGGAAAAGGAAATATCTTCCAATAAAAACCAGACAGAAGCATTCTCAGAAACTTATTTGAGATGTTTGCATTCAACTCACAGAGTTGAACATTCCTTTTGATAGAGCAGTAGTGAAACACTCTTTTTGAAGAACTTGCAAGTGGATATTTGGACCGATTTGGGGCTTTCATTAAAAAGAGGAATATCTTCACATAAAAACTGGACAGAAGCATTATCAGTAATTTCTTTGTGATGTATGCTTTCAATTCACGGAGGAGAACATAAGTTTTCATGGAGCAGTTTTGAAACACTCTTTTTGTATAATCCACAGGTGGATATTTGGACCGTTTCAGGGCTTCATTAGAAACGGAATTATCTTCCCATAGAAACTACACAGAAGCATTCTCAGAAACTTCTTTGTGATGGGTGCATTCAACTCACAGATTTGAACATAACTTTTCACAGAGCAGTTTTGAAACAGTCATTTGCAGAATCTGTGAGGGGATATTTGGACTGATTTGAGGCCTTTGTTGGAAACTTGAATATCGTCACATAAAAACTAGACAAAAGCATTGTCAGAAACTTCTTTATGACGTGTGCATTCAACTCAAAGTGTTAAACCTTCATTTTGATAGAGCAGTTTTGAAACCTTTTTTTGTGGAATGTGAATGTGGACAATTGGAGCACTTTGAGGCCTTCAGTGGAAAAGGAAATATCTTCACATAAAAACTAGGCTGAGCATTCTCAGAAAGTTCTTTCTTTTGTGTGCATTCAACTTACAGAGTTGAACCTTCCTTTTGGTAGAGCCGTTTAGATACAGTTTTTTTGTGGTATTTGAAAGTGGACATTTGGAGCACTTTGAGTTCTCTGGTGGAAAAGGAAATATCTTCACATGAAAACTAGACAGAAGCATTCTCAGAAACTTCTTTGTGGAATGTGAATTCAACTCACCGAGTTGAATCTTCCTTTTGATAGAGTAGTTTTGAAACAGTTTTTTGTAGAATCTGCAAGCGGATATTTAGAGGGCTTTGAAGCCTTCGTTTGAAACAGAAATATCTTCAAATAAAACTAGACTGAAGCACTCTCAGAAACAACTTTGTGATACGGCCATTCAACTCACAGAGTTGAACCTTTCTTTTGATAGAGCGGTTTAGAAACTGCCTTTTTTTGTAGAATCTGAAAGCGGACATTTGTAGCACCTTGAGGGTTATTGTGGAAAAGGAAATATCTTAAACCAAAAACTACACAGAAAAATTCTCAGAAACAACTTTGGAATGTTTGCATTCAACTCACGGAGTTGAACATACATTTTCTTAGTGCAGTTGTTGAACACTCTTTTTGAAGGACCTGCAAGTGGATATTGGGAATGATTTGAGGCCTTCATTGAAAACGGGAACATCTTCACATAGAAATTAGACAGAAGGATTCTCAGAAACTACTTTGTGATGTGTGCATTCAACTCATGGAGTTGAACATAACTATTCATAGAGCAGTTTTGAAACACTCTTTTTGTATAATCTGCGAGAGCATATTTGGACAGTGTGAAGCCTTCATTGGAAACGGGAATATCTTCACATAAAATCTAGACAGAAGCATTCTCAGAAACTACTTTGTGATGTGTGCATTCGACTCACAGAGTTGAACATAACTTTTCATAAAGCAGTTTTGAAACACTTTTTTTGTAGAATCTGAAAGGTGATATTTGAACCTGTTGGAGGCTTTCGTTGCAAACGGGAATATCTTCAGATAAAAACAAGACCTGAGCACTGTCAGAAACTTCTTTGTGATGTGTGCATTCAGCTCACAGAGCTGAAACTTCCTTTTGATAGAGCAGTTTGAAACCTTTTTTTGTGGAATTTGCAAGTGGACATTCAGAGTTCTTTGAGGTCTTTGGTGGAAAAGGCAACATCTTCTCATAAAAGTAGACAGAAGCAATCTCAGAAACTTCTCTGTGATCTGTGCATTCAACTCACAGAGTTGAACCATCCTTTTCATAGAACAGTTTTGAAACACATTTTTTGTAGAATCTGGAAGTAGACAATTGGAGTGCTTAGAGGACTTCATTGGAAAAGGAAATCTCTTCACATAAAAACTAGACAGAAGCATTATCAGAAACTTCTTTGTGTTGCGTGCATTCAACTCCCAGAGTTGAATCTTCCTTTTGATAGAACAGTTTTGAAACGCTCTTTTTGTAGTATTTGCAATTGGATACTTGGAGAGCTTTGAAGCCTTCATTGGAAACGGGAATGTGTTCAAATAAAATCAGAAGCATTCTCAGAAACTACTTTGTGATGTGTGCATTCAAATCACAGAGATGAACATTTCCTTTGATAGAGCAGCTTTGAAACACTCTTTTTGTACAATCTGCAAATGGACATTTCTATCGCTTTGAGGGCTATGGTGGAAATTGAAATATCTTCAAATAAAAGCTAGACGGGAGCATTCACAGAAACTTCTTTGTGATATTTGCATTCACCTCACAGAGTTGAACATGCCTTTTCATAGAGCAGTTGTGAAACACTCTTTTTGAAATCCTGCAAGTGGATAATTTTACCAATTTGAGGCCTTTGTTGTAATCGGGAAAATCTTCACATAAAAACTAGACAGAAACATTCTCAGAAACTTCTTTGTGAAGTGTGCATTCAACTCACAGAGTAGAACACAAGTTTTCATAGGACAGTTTTGAAACACTCTTTCTGTAGAATCTGCAATGGATATTTGGACGGTTTGATTCATTCATTGGAAATGGGAATATCTTCCCATTAAAATTAGACAGAAGAATTCCCAGAAACTTCTTCATGATGTGTGCATTCAACTCACAGAATTGAACATAACTTTTCATAGAGCAGTTTTGAAACACTCTTTTTGTAGAATCTGCAAGGGGATATTTGGACCAATTTGAGGCCTTCGTTGGAAACAAGAATATCTCCACATAAAAACTAGACAGAAGCATTGTCAGCAACTACTTTTTGATGTGTGCATTCAGCTTAAACAGTTGAACCTTCCTTTTGCTAGAGTAGCTTTGAAACCTTTTTTTTTTTTTTTGGAATGTGCATGTGGATATTTGGAGCGATTTCACGCCTTTGGTGGAAAGGGAAATATCTTCACATAAAAACTAGAGAGAAGCATTCTCAGAAACTTCTTTGTGACATGTGCATTCAACTCACAGAGTTCAACATAACTTTTCATAGAACAGTTTTGAAACCCTCTTTTTTTAGAATCTGCAAGTGGATAATTGGAACGCTTTTAGGCCTTCATTGGAAACAGGAATATCTGCACATACAAAATAGACAGAAGCATTCTCAGAAACTACTTTGTGATCTGTGCATTCATCTCACAGAGTTCAACATTCCTTTTGATAGAGCAGTTTTGAAACACTCTTTTTGTAGAATCTGCAAGGGTATATTTCACCGATTTGAGGCTTTCATTCGAAACGGGAATTTCTTCACATAAAAACTAGACAGAAGCATTCTGAGAAACTTCTTTGTGATATGTGCATTAAACTCACAGAGTTGAAACTTCCGTTTGATAGAGCAGTTTTTAAACACTCTTTTTGTAGAATCGGCAAGGGGATATTTGAACCGATTTGAGCCCTTCATTGAAAACGGGAATATCTGCACATAAAAACTGAACAGAAATATTCTCAGAAACTTCTTTCTGATGACGTCATTCAACTCACCAATTTGAAACTTCCTTTTGATAGAGCAGTTTTGAAACAATTTTTTGTAGAACCTACCAGTGGACATTCGGAGTGCTTTGAGGACTTTAGTGGAAAAAGACATATCTTCATATAAAAATTAGACAGAAGCATTCTTTGAAACTACCTTTTGATGTGTGCATTCAACTCACAGAGTTGAACATTCCTTTTGTTACAGCAGTTTTGAAACACTCTTTTTCTACAATCTGCAAGTGGATATTTGGAGCGGTTTGAAGCCTTCTTTGGTATCACGAATATCTTCAAATAAAAACTAGACAGAAGCATTCTCAGAAAGCCCTTTGTGGTTTGTACATTCAACTTACAGAGTTGAGCTTTCCTTTTGATAGAGCAGTTTTGAAACAATGTTTTTGTAGAACCTACAAGTGGATATTTGGAGCGCTTTGAGGCCTGTGTTAGTAAAGGAAATAACTTCACATAAAAACTAGACAGAAACATTCTCAGAAACTTCGTTGAGATGTGTGCATTCAACTGACAGGGTTAAACATAACTTTTCATAGAACATTTGTGAAACTCTGTTTTTGAAGGACCTGCGAGTGGATATTTGGACCGATTTGAGGCTTTCATTGGAAACGGAAATATCTTCACCAAAAAATTCCCCAAAAGCATTCTCAGAAACTTATTTGTGATGTGTGCATTCAACTCACAGAGTTGAACATAGGTTTTCATAAAGCAGTTTTGAAACACTCTTTTTGTAGAATCTGCAAGTGGATATTTGCACTCCTTTGAGGCCTTCATTGGAGATGGGAATACCTGCACATAAAAACTAGAGAGACACATTCTCAGAAACTTCTTTGTGGTGTGTGCATTCAATTCACAGAGTTCAAACTTACTTTTGATAGAGCAGATTGAAACACTCTTTGTAGAATCTGCAAGGGGATATTTGGACCGTTTTGAGGCCTTTGTTTGAAAGGGGAATATCTTCACATAAGAACTAGACAGAAGCATTCTCAGAAACCTCTTTGTGATGTGTGCATTCAACCCACAGAATTGAACCTTCCATTTTGTAGAGCAGTTTTGAAACACTTTTTGTGTGGAATCTGCTAGTGGATGTTTGCAGCACTTAGAGACATTCGGTGGAAAAGGAAATATCTCCACATAAAAACTAGACAATAGCGTTCTCAGAAACTTCTTTGTGATGTGTGCATTGAACTCACAGAGTTGAATCTTCCTTTTGATAGAGCAGTTTTGAAACTTTCTTTTTGTACAATCTGCAATTGGACATTTGCAGCACTTTGAAACCTTCATTGGAAACGGGAATATCTTCACTAAAAACAAGACAGAACCATTCTCAAAAACTGCTTTTTGATGTGTTCATTCAACTTACATAGCTGAACATTACCTTTCATAGATCAGTTTTGATACACTCTTTTTGTCAAATCTGCAAATGGACATTTGTAGCTCTTCGTGGGCTATGGTGGAAAATGAGATATCTTCAAAGAAAATTAAACAGAAGTGTTCTCAGAAACTTCTTTGTGATATGTGCATTCAGCTCACAGAGTTGAACATAGCTTTTCATAGAGCAGCTTTGAAACCATTTTTTGTAGAATCTGCAAGTGTACATTTGATCACTTTGAGGCCTTCAGTGGAAAAGGAAATATCTTCACATAAAAACTAGACTGAAGCAGTCACAGAAACTTCTTTGTGTTGTGGGCATTCAACTGACAGAGTTGAACCTTCCTTTAGATAGAGCTGTTTTGAAACACTGTTATTGTAGAATCTGCAAGTGGATATTTGGAGGGCTTTGAGTCCTATGCTGGAAAAGGAAATATCCTCACATAAAAACTAGACAGAAGCATTCTCAGAAACTGCTTTGTGATGTGTGCATTCAACTCACAGAGTTGAACCTTCCTTTTGATAGAGCAGTTTTGAAACACTCTTTTTGTAGAATCTGAAAGTGGATATTTGGAGAGCTTTGTGGCCTATGCTAGAAAAGGAAATATCTTCACATAAAAACTAGACAGAAGTGTTCTCAGAAACTTATTTGTGATGTGTGCATTCAACTTACAGAGTTGAACTTTCCTTTAGATAGGGTAGTTTTGAAACACTGTTTTTGTAAAATCTGCAAGTGGATATTTGGCAGGCTTTGAGGCCTTTCCTGGAAAAAGAAATATCTTCACATAAAAACTGGACAGAAGGGTTCTCAGAAACTTCTTTCTGATGTGTGCATTCAACTCACAGAGTTGAATCTTACTTTTGTTAGAGTAGTATCAAAACACACTTTTGGTAGAATCTGCAAGTGGATTCTTAGAGCACTTTGAGTCCTATGATAGAAAAGGAAATATCCTCACATAAAAACTAGACAGAAGCATTCTCTGAAACTTCTTTGTGATGTGTGCATTAAACTCACTGAATTGAACTTATCGTTTCATAGAGCAGTTTTGAATCACTCTTTTTGTAGAATCTTCAAGTGGACATTTTGAGTGCATTGACGCCTTAGGTGGAAAAGGAAATATTTTTACATAAAAACTGCAGAGTAGCATTCTCAGAAATTTATTTATGATGCATGCATTCAACTAATGGGGTTGAACATTCGCTTTCATATGGCAGTTTTGAAACTCTCTTTTTGTAGAATTTGCAAGTGGATATTTTGAGTGCTTTTAGGCCTAAGGTAGAAAAGGAAACATCTTCATATAAAAACTACACAGAAGCTTTCTCAGAAACTTCGTTGTGATGTGTGCATTCAACTGACATGGTACAACCATCTTTTTTATAGAGCAGTTTTGAAACACTCTTTTTGTAGAATCTGCAAGTGGTTATTTGGAGTGGTTTGAAGCCTTCGTTGGAAATGGTAATATCTTCAAATAAAAACTAGACAGAAGAATTCTTAGAAACTACTTTGTAATGTGTGCTTTCAACTCACCAAATTGAGCATTTCTTTTGATAGAGCAGTTTTGAATCTCAGTTTTTGTAGAATCTGCCAGTGGATATTTGGAGAGATTTGAAGCCTTCATTGGAAACGGGAATTTCTTCAAATAAAGAAGAGACAGAAGCATTCCCAGAAACTGTTTTGTGATGTGTACATTCAACTCACAGGGTTGAACCTTCCTTTTTATAGAGCAGTTTTGAAACACTCTTTTTGCAGCATCTTCAAATGGTTGCTTGTAGAGCTTTGAGAGCTGTGGTGGAAAAGGAAATATCTTCAAATAAAAACTACACAGAAGTATTCTCAGAATCTTCTTTGTTATGTGCACATTCAACTCACAGAGTTGAACACATCTTTTCATAGAGCAGTTGTGAAACACTCTTTTTGAAGGACCTGCAGGTGGATATTAGGACCAATTTGAGGCCTTCATTGGAAATGGGAATGTCTTCACATAAAGACTAGACAGAACCATTCTCAGAAACTTCTTTGTGATGTGTGAATTCAATTCACATTGTTGTACATAACTTTTCATAGAGCAGTTTTGATACACTCTTTTTGTAGAATCTGCAAGTGGATATTTAGAAGACTTTGAGGCCTTCGTTGGAAATGGGAATATCTGCAGATAAAAACTTGACAGAAGCATTCTCAGAAACTTCTTTGTGATGTGTGCATTCAACTCACAGAGTTGAAGCTTCCTTTTGATAGAGCAGTTTTGAAACACTCTTTTTGTCGAATATGCACGGGGATATTTTGACCGTTTTGAGACTTTCAATTTAAACGGGAATACCTTCACATAAAAACTAGAGAGAAGCATTCTTAGAAACATCTTTGTGATGTGTGTATTCAATTCACAGAGTTGAACCTTTGTTTTGATAGAGCAATTTTGTAACACATTTTTGGTAGAATCTGCAAGAGGACATTTCGAGCCCTTTGAGACCTTTTGTACAAAAGGAAATATCTTCACATAAATACTAGACAGAAGCATTGTCAGAAACTTTTTTGTGATGTGTGCATTCAAACTCACAGTGAAGAGCCCTCCTTTTGATAGAGCAGCTTTGAAAGACTCTTATTGTAGAATCTCCAAGTGGATATTTGGAGCACTTTGAATCCTTCGTTGGAAACGGGAATATCTTCAAATAAAAACTAGACAGAAGCATTCTCCAAAACTACTTTGAGATGTATGCATTCAATTCATGGATTTGAGCCTTTCTTTTGATAGAGCAGTTTTGAAAACTCTTTTTGTAGAATCTGAAAATGGATATTTGGACTGCTTTGGGGTCTATGGTAGAAAAGGGAATACCTTCACATACAAACTAGACAGAAGCAGTCTCAGAAACATTTTTGTGATGTCTGCCTTCAACTTATAGAGTTGAACATTTGTTTTGATACAGCACGTTTGAAACACTTTTTTTGCAGAATCTGCAATTGGACATTTGGATTGCTTTGTGACCATTGGTGGAAAAGGAAACATCTTCACATAAAAAGTAGATAGAAGCATTCTCAGAAACTTCTTTGTTATGTGTACATTCAACTCACAGAGTTGAACCTTCCTTTTGATAGAGCAGTTTTTAAACACTTTTTTTTTAGAATCTGCCAGTGGACATTTGGAGTGCTTTGAGGCCCTTGGTGGTAAGGGAAATCTCTTCACATAAAAACTACTGAGAAGCATTCTCAGAAACTTCTTTTTGATGTATGCATTCAACTCACAGAGTTGAACCTTCCTTTTGTTAGAGCAGTTTTGAAACACACTTTTTGTACAATCTGCAAATGGCTATTTTGAGCGCTTTGAAGCCTTCCTAGGAAACGGGAATTTCTTCAAATAAAACTCGACAGAAGCACTCTCAGAAAGTGTTTTGTGCTGTGTGCATTCAACTCACAGTGTTGAATATGTCTTTTGACAGGGAAGTTTTGAAACACTCTTTTTGTAGAATCTGCATATAGACATTTGTAACGCTTTGAGAGCTATGGTGGAAAAGTAAATATCTTCAAATAAAAACTAGAGAGAAGCATTATCTGAAACTTCTTTGTGATGTGTGTATTAAACTCACAGAGTTTAAACTTTCTTTTGATGGAGCAGGTTTGAAACACTCATTCTGTAGTATCTGCCAGTGTATATTTGGAGTGCTTTGAAGACTTCATTGGAAACGGGAATATCTTCAAATAAAAACTAGACAGAAGCACTCTCAGCAACAAGTTTGTGACGTGTGTATTCAACTCACAGAGTTGAACATAACTTTTTATAGAGGAGATTTGAAAATCTCTATTTGCACTATCTGAAAGGGGATATTTGGATCGTATTGAGGCCCTCTTTGGAAACAGGAATATCTTCCCATAAAAACTAGACAGAAGCATTCTCAGAAACTACTTCGTGATGTGTACATTCAACTCACACAGTTGAAGCTTCCTTTTGATACAGCAGTTTTGAAACCGTGTTTTTGAAGAATCGGCAAGTGGATATTTGGAGCACTTTGAATCCTTCATTGGAAACGGGAATATCTTCAAATAAAAATTAGACAGAAGCATTCTCAGAAACTTCTTCTGATGGGTGCATTCAACTCACAGAATTGAACTTTCCTTTCGATAGAGCAGTTTAGAAACACTCTTTTTGTAGAATGCAAAGGTAGATATTTGAACCGATTTGAGGCCTTGGTTGGAAATGGGATTAAATTCACATAAAAACTAGACAGAAGAATTCACAGAAACTTCTTTGTGATGAGTGGATTCAACTCACAGAGACGAAACTTCCTTTTGGTAGAGCAGTATTGATACACTCTTTTGTAGAATCTACAAGTGGACATTTGGAGCGCTTTGAGGCCTTCGGCAAAAAAGGAAATATCTTCACATAAAAACAAGACAGAAACATTCTCAGAAACTTCTTTGTGATTTGTGCATTCAACTCACAGATTTAAACCTTTCTTTTGATAGAACAGATTTGAAACACTCTTTTTGTAGTATCTGCAAGTGAATAATTGGAGTGCTTTGAAGCATTTGTGGGAAACGGGAATACCTTCAACTAAAAAGTAGACAGTAGCATTCCCAGAATCTACTTTGTGATGTGTGCATCCAACTCATAGAGTTGAATATACCTTTTCAGAGAGAAGTTGTGAACAATTCAATTTGAAGAACATGCAAGTGGATATTCATGGAAGAAAATGTGGAATGCATTGAAATGCAGAATGGAATGTGTAATGCAATGGAATGGACCATGGAATGGAACGTGGAAAGGAAGGTGGAATGGAACGTGGAATGGAATGGATTGGAATGTGGATTGGAATGGAAAGGAACATGGAATGGAATGGAATGGAATATTGAATAGAATGGAATGAAAAGTAAAATGTAATGGAATGGAACTTGGAATGGAATGGAATGAAATTTAATGTGGACTGGAAGGGAATGGAATGGAATGGAAAGTGGAATGGAATGGAATTGAATGTGGAATGAAATGTGGAAAGACATGGAATGGAATATGAAATGGAGCAGAATGGAATGTGGAATGCAATGCAAAGGAATGTGGAATGAATCAGAAGGGAATGTGGGAATGGAAGGCGGAATGGAATGGAACCTAATGGAATCTGGAATGGAATGCAATGGAATGTGCAACGGAATAGAATGGAATGGAACGTGGAATATAATGGAATGGAACGCAGAATGTAATGAAATGGAACTTGGAATGTAATGGAATGCAATGTGGAATGGAATGTAATGGAATGTGGAATGGAATGGAATGGAAAGCGGAATGGAATGCGGAATGGAACGCAAAGGAATGTGGAATGGAATGTCGAATGGAATGGAATGTGAAATAGAATGGAAAGGAATGGAAGGAGGAATATAATGGAATGGAAAGTGGAATGGAAAGGAATGGAAAGTGGAATGTAATGGAATGGAATTTGGACAGGAATGCAATGGAATGTGGAATGGAATGGAATGGAAATTGGAATGGAATGGAATGGAATGTGGAGTGGAATGGAATGTAATGAGGAGTGGAATGGAATGGAATGTGGAATGGAATGGAATGGAATTTGGAATGGAAAGGAACGCGTAATGGAATGGAATAGTATGTGTCATGAAATGGAGTGGAAGGAAATGTGGAATGGAACAGAATGGAATGGTGTGTGGACAGGAACTGAATGGAATAGAATGGAATTTAGAATGGAATGGAGAGGAAAGGGTAATGGAATGTGGAATGAAATGGAATGGAATATGGAATGGAATGGAATGGAAAGTGGAATGGAATGGAATGGATGGTGGAATGGAATAGAATGGAATGGAACATGGAATGGAACGTGGACTGGAACGTGGCATGCAATGTGGATTGGCAGGTGTAAGGGAATGCAATGTAAAGTGGAAGAGAATGGAATGGAACGTGGAATGGAATGGAATGGAACGTGAAATGGAATGGATTGTAATGTAGAATGCAATGGAATGGAAAGGAATGAAATGTGGATTGGAATGGAATAGAATGTGGAATGGAATGTGAATTAGCATGGAATGGAATGTGGAATGGAATGTGGAAAGCAATGTGCAAAGGAATGGAAAAGAATGTGGAATGGAATGTAATGTGGAATGGAATGAGGAATGGAATGTGGAATGGAATGCAATGGAATGAGGAATGAAAGGAATGGAGTGTGGAATAGAACGTGGAAAGGAAAGGAATGTAAAATTGAATGGATTGTGTAATGGAATGGAAAGTAATGTGGAATGGAAGGTGGAATGGAATGTGGAATGGAATGGAATGGAATGTGGAGTGGAATGGAATGGAAATGGAATGGAATTGAATGGATTGTGGAATGGAATTGAATCAAATGTGGAATGGAATGAGGAATGGAATAATATGGAATGTAGAAAAGAATGTGGAAAGGAAAGGAATCGAATGGAATGGAGTGGAATGTGAATGGAGTGGAATGGAATGGAATGGATAATGGAGTGGAATGGAATGTGGAATGCAATGGAATGGAATGTGGAATGGAATGGAATGGAATGTGGAATGGAATGGAATGAAAGGTGGAATTGAATGGGATTGAATGAAAGTTGGAATGCAATGGAATGGAATGTGGAATGGAATGTGGAATGGAGTGGAATGGAATCTGGAATGGAATGGAATAGAATGCAATGGAATGCAATGAGAAATGGAATGGAATGGAATGGAATGTGGAAAGGAAAGTATTGGAAATTTGAATGGAATTTTGATTGGAATGGAATGGAATCTGGAATGGAATGGAATGGAATGGAATGGAATGGAATGTGTAATAGAACGTGGAATGGCATGTGAAATTGAACGTGGTATGGAACGTGGAATGGAAAGTGAAATGAAATGTGGAATGGAATGTGGAATGGAATTGAATGGAATGTGGAATGGAATGGAATGGAATTTGGAAAGGAATGGAATGTGTAATGGAATTGAATAGTATGTGTAATCAAATGGATTGGAAGGAAATGTGGAATGGAATGGAATGGAATGGTGTGTGGACTGAAATGGAATGGAAAGGAATGTGGAATGGAATTTAGAATGGAAAGGAAAGGAAAGGGGAATGTAATGTGGAATGAAATGGAATGGAACGTGGAATGGAATGTGAAATGGAATGCAGTGGAAAGTGGAATGGAATGCGGAATGGAATGAAATGGAATATGGAATGGAATGTCTAATGGATTGGAATGGAAAGTGGAATGGAAAGTGGAATGGAATGGAATGGAACGTGGAATGGAATGGAATGGAAGGTGGAATGGAATGCAATGCAACGTCGAATGAATCAGAAGGGAATGTGGGAATGGAACGTAGAGTGGAATGGATTGGAATGGAATGGAATGGAAAGTGGAATGGAATGGAATCTGGAATGGAATAGAATGTGCAATGGATTGGAATGGAATGGGGAATGCAATGTGGAACGGAATGGAACGGAAAGTGGAATGAAAAGGAATGTGGAGTGGAATGGAATGCAGAATGGAATGTGGAATGGAATGAGGAATGCAATGCAATGGAATTGAATGGAATGTGGAATGGAAAGGAATGGAACTTGGAAAACAATACAATTGAATGGAGTGTGAAATGGAATGGAAAGGAATGAGGAATGGAAGGGAATGGTATTTGGAATGGAATAGAATGTGGAAAGGAATGGAATGGAATATGGAATGCAATGTGGAATGGTGTGGAATGGAAAGTCGAATGGAAGGGAAACGAATGTGCAATGCGAAGTGGAAAGTCCTGGAACGGAATTTGGAACGGAATGTGGAAGGTAAAATAATGGAATGTGGAATGCAATGGAATGGGATGGAATGTGGAATGGGATGGAATGTGGAATGGAATGGAATGGAATGTAACAGCATGTGGAACGGAATGGAATGAAATGGAATGTGGAATGGAATGGAAAGGAATTGAAAGTGGAATTGAATGGAACGGAATGTGGAAAGCAATGGATTGGAATGTGGAACGCAATGTGGAATGGAATGGAATGGAATGTGGAATGGAATGTGGAATGGAATTGAATGTGAATTGAAAGGAATGGAATGTGGAATAGAATGGAATGGAATGGAATGTGAAATGGAAATAGAAGGGAATGTTTAAAGGAATGGAATGGAATGTGGAATGGAAGAGAACGGAGTGTGGAATGGAATGGAGTGGAATGTGGAATAGAATGTGGAATGTAAAGGAATGGAATGTGGAATGGATTGGAATGGAATGAGGAATGTAAAGTGAAATGGCTTCGTATGGAATGTGAAATGTAATAGAATGGAAAGTGGGATGGAATGTGGAATGGAATGGAACCAAATGGAGTCAAATGTGGAATGGAATGGAATGGAATGTGAAATGGAAATAGAATTGAATGTTTAATGGTATGGAATGGAATGTGAAATGGAATGGAATGGAATGAAAAGTGGATTGGAAGTTGGAATGGAATGGAAAGGAATGTGGAATGGTTTGGAATGCAATGTGGAATGGAATGTGAAATGGAATGGAATGGAATGGAAAGTGGATTGGAAGGTGGAATGGAATGGAATGGAATGTGGAATGTATTGGAATGGAATGTGGAATGTAATGTGGATTGGAAAGTAATGGAAACTGGAATGGAATGTTGAATGGGATGATATGGAATGTGTAATGGAATGTGGAATACAATGGAATGGAATGCGGAATGGAATGTGGAATGGAATGGAATGTGGAATGCAATGTGGAATGGAATGGAATTCAATGTGGAATGGTATGTGGAAAGGAAAGTCGAATGGAATGGAATCGAATGTGGAATGGAATGGAACAGAATGTTGAATGGAATGTGGAATGGAATGAAATGGAATGCAATGTGGAATGGAATGGAACGGAATGGAATGTGGAATGGAATGGAATGGGATATGGAATGAAATGTGGAATGGAATGGAATGGAATGTGTAATGGAATGGAATGGAATGTGGAATGGAATGGAATGGAATGTGGAATGGAATGTGGAATGGAATGGAATGGAATGTGGAATGCAATGTGGAATGGAATGGAATGGAATGTGGAATGCAATGTGGAATGGAATGGAATGGAATGGAATGTGGAATGCAATGTGGAATGGAATGGAATGGAATGTGGAATGCAATGTGGAATGGAATGGAATGGAATGTGGAATGGAATGGAATGCAATCTGGAATGCAATGTGGAATGGAATGGAAAAGAATGTGGAATCCAATGTGGAATCCAATGTGCAATGAAATGGAATGAGGAATGGAATGGAATGGAATGGAACAGAATGTGGAATGGAATGGAATTCAATGTGGAATGGAATGGAATGGAAAGTGGGATGGAATGTGGAATGGATTGGAAGGGATTAGAATGGAAAGTGGAATGTAATGGAATGTAATGGATTTTGAAATGAAAATAAAATGGAATGTTTAATGGAATGGAATGCAATGTGGAATGGAATGTATTGGAATGTGGAATGGAATGGAATGCAATGTGGAATGGAAGCTGGAAAGGAATGGAATGTGGAATGGAATGCGGAAAGGAAAGGAATGGAAGGGAATGTGGAAAGCAATTTAATGGAATGGAGTGGAAACTTCATTGGAGTTGAATGGAATGTGGAATTGAACGGAATGGACTGCAGAACGGAATGAAATGTGGAAAGCAATTTAATGGAATGGAGTGGAACACTCATTGGAGTGGAATGGAATGAGGAATGCATTCTGGTATGGGACGTGGAATGGAATGGAATTGAATCGAATGGAATGTGGAAGGCAATGGAATGGAATGGAATGGAATCTGGAATGGAATGGAATAGAATGGAATGTGGAATGGAATGGAGTGGAATGGAGTGTTTAATGGAAAGGAATGGAATGTGGAAAGGAATGGAATGAAATGTGGAAAGGAATGGAATGGAATGTGCAATGGAATGAAAAGGAATGTGGAATGGAATGAAAAGGAACGTGGAATGGCATGGAATGGAATGTGGAATGCAACGTGGAATTCAATGGAATGGAAAGGAATTTGGAATGGAATGTAGAATGGAACATGGAAAGGAAAGGAATGGAATGGAATGTGGAAAGGAATGGAATGGAATGTGGAATTCAATGGAATGTAATGGAATATGGAATGGAATGGAATGTGGAATGGAATGGAATGTGGAATGGAACGTGGAATGGAATGGAATGGAACATGGAATGGAATGCAAAGAAATGTGAAATGGAAGGTGGAATAGAATGGAATGGAACATGGAAATGAATGGAATGGAACATGAAATGGAATGGAATGGAACTTGGAATGGAATGGAACGGAATGTGGAATGGAATGGAATGGAAAGTGCAATGTGATGGAATTTAAAGTGAAATGCAATGGAATGAAATGTGTAATGGAATGGAATGGCATGGAATGAGGAATGGAATGTGGAAAGGAATGGCATACAATGTGTAATAGAACGGAATGGAATGTGGAATGGAACGAGGATTTGAATGTGCAATGGAAATGAATGGAATGTGGAATCGATTGTGGAACGGAATTGAATGGAATTTGGAATAGAACGTGGAATGGAATGTGGGATGGAATGTGTAATGGAATGCAATGGAATGTGGAATGGAACTAGGAATGGAACGTGCAATGGAAATGAATGTAATGTGGAGTGGATTGTGGAATGGAATGGAGTGGAACGTGGAATAGAACGTGGAATTGAATGTGGAATGGAACGTGGAATGGAATGTGGATTGCAATGTGGAATGGAATGGAATGGAAAGCAATGTGGAATGGAATTTAATGGAATGGATTGGAATGGAAAGTGGAATGGAATGGAATGGAATGTGGAATGGAAGGTAGTGTGGAAAGGAACGTAATGGAATGTGGAATGGAATGTGGAATGTAAAGTGGAATGGATTGGAATGGAATGTGGAATGGAATGGAATGGAATGTGGAATTGAATGGAATGGAATTTGGAATGGAATGGAATGGAACGTGGAATGGAATGGAATGGAAGGTGGAATGGAATGCAATGCAACGTCGAATGAATCAGAAGGGAATGTGGGAATGGAACGTGGAGTGGAATGGATTGGAATGGAATGGAATGGAAAGTGCAATGGAATGGTATCTGGAATGGAATAGAATGTGGAATGGATTGGAATGGAATGGGGAATGCAATGTGGAACGGAATGGAACGGAAAGTGGAATGAAAAGGAATGTGGAGTGGAATGGAATGCAGAATGGAATGTGGAATGGAATGTGGAATGCAATGCAATGGAATTGAATGGAATGTGGAATGGAAAGGAATGGAACTTGGAAAACACTACAATTGAATGGAGTGTGAAATGGAATGGAAAGGAATGAGGAATGGAAGGGAATGGTATCTGGAATGGAATAGAATGTGGAAAGGAATGGAATGGAATATGGAATGCAATGTGGAATGGTGTGGAATGGAAAGTCGAATGGAAGGGAAACGAATGTGCAATGCGAAGTGGAAAGTCCTGGAACGGAATTTGGAACGGAATGTGGAAGGGAAAATAATGGAATGTGGAATGCAATGGAATGGGATGGAATGTGGAATGGGATGGAATGTGGAATGGGATGGAATATGGAATGGAATGGAATGGAATGTAACAGCATGTGGAAAGGAATTGAATGAAATGGAATGTGGAATGGAATGGAAAGGAATTGAAAGTGGAATTGAATGGAGTGGAATGTGGAAAGCAATGGATTGGAATGTGGAACGCAATGTGGAATGCAATGGAATGGAATGTGGAATGGAATGTGGAATGGAAATGAATGTGGAATTGAAAGGAATGGAATGTGGAATAGAATGGAATGGAATAGAATGTGAAATGGAAATAGAAGGGAATGTTTAAAGGAATGGAATGGAATGTGGAATGGAACAGAACGGAGTGTGGAATGGAATGGAGTGGAATATGGAATAGAATGTGGAATGTAAAGGAATGGAATGTGGAATGGATTGGAACGGAATGAGGAATGTAAAGTGAAATGGCTTCGTATGGAATGTGAAATGTAATAGAATGGAAAGTGGGATGGAATGTGGAATGGAATGGAACCAAATGGAGACAAATATGGAATGAAATGGAATGGAATGTTAAATGGAAGTAGAATTGAATGTTTAATGGTATGGAATGGAATGTGAAATGGAATGGAATGGAATGGAAAGTGGATTGGAAGTTGGAATGGAATGGAATGGAATGGAATGTGGAATGGCTTGGAATGGAATGTGGAATGGAATGTGAAATGGAATGGAATGGAATGGAAAGTGGATTGGAAGGTGGAATGGAATGGAATGGAATGGAATGTGGAATGGATTGGAATGGAATGTGGAATGTAATGTGGATTGGAAAGTAAGGGAAACTGGAATGGAATGTTGAATGGGATGATATGGAATGTGTAATGGAATGTGGAATACAATGGAATGGAATGCGGAATGGAATGTGGAATGGAATGGAATGTGGAATGCAATGTGGAATGGAATGGAATTCAATGTGGAATGGTATGTGGAAAGGAACGTCGAATGGAATGGAATCGAATGTGGAATGGAATGGAATAGAATGTTGAATGGAATGTGGAATGGAACGAAATGGAATGCAATGTGGAATGGAATGGAACGGAATGGAATGTGGAATGGAATGGAATGGGATATGGAATGAAATGTGGAATGGAATGGAATGGAATGTGGAATGGAATGGAATGCAATCTGGAATGCAATGTGGAATGGAATGGAATGGAATGTGGAACGGAATTGAATGGAAAGTGGAATGCAATGTGGAATGGAATGGAATGTGGAATGCAATGTGGAATGGAATGGAATGGAATGTGGAAAGGAATGGAATGCAATCTGGAATGCAATGTGGAATGGAATGGAATGGAATGTGGAAAGGAATGGAATGCAATCTGGAATGCAATGTGGAATGGAATGGAAAAGAATGTGGAATCCAATGTGCAACGAAATGGAATGAGGAATGGAATGGAATGGAATGGAACGGAATGTGGAATGGAATGGAATGCAATGTGGAATGGAATGGAATGGAAAGTGGGATGGAATGTGGAATGGATTGGAAGGGATTAGAATGGAAAGTGGAATGTAATGGAATGTAATGGATTTTGAAATGAAAATAAAATGGAATGTTTAATGGAATGGAATGCAATGTGGAATGGAATGTATTGGAATGTGGAATGGAATGGAATGCAATGTGGAATGGAAGCTGGAAAGAAATGGAATGTGGAATGGAATGGAATGCAATGCGGAAAGGAAAGGAATGGAAGGGAATGTGGAAAGCAATTTAATGGAATGGAGTGGAAACTTCATTGGAGTTGAATGGAATGTGGAATTGAATGGAATGGCAATGCAGAACGGAATGAAATGTGGAAAGCAATTTAATGGAATGGATGGAACACTCATTGGAGTGGAATGGAATGTGGAATGCATTCTGGTATGGGACGTGGAATGGAATGGAATCGAATCGAATGGAATGTGGAAGGCAATGGAATGGAATGGAATGGAATGTGGAATGGAATGGAATAGAATGGAATGTGAAATGGAATGGAATGGAATGGAGTGTTTAATGGAATGGAATGGAATGTGGAAAGGAATGGAATGAAATGTGGAAAGGAATGGAATGGAATGTGCAATGGAATGAAATGGAATGTGGAATGGAATGAAAAGGAACGTGGAATGGCATGGAATGGAATGTGGAATGCAAAGTGGAATTCAATGGAAAGGAAAGGAATTTGGAATGGAATGTAGAATGGAACATGGAAAGGAAAGGAATGGAATGGAATGTGGAAAGGAATGGAATGGAATGGAATGTGGAATTCAATGGAATGTAATGGAATATGGAATGGAATGGACTGGAATGGAATGTGGAATGGAATGGAATGTGGAATGGAACGTGGAATGGAATGGAATGGAACATGGAATGGAATGCAAAGAAATGTGAAATGGAAGGTGGAATAGAATGGAATGGAACATGGAAATGAATGGAATGGAACATGAAATGGAATGGAATGGAACTTGGAATGGAATGGAACGCAATGTGGAATGGAATGGAATGGAAAGTGGAATGTGATGGAATTTAAAGTGAAATGCAATGGAATGAAATGTGAAATGGAATGGAATGGCATGGAATGTGGAATGGAATGTGGAAAGGAATGGCATACAATGTGTAATAGAACAGAATTGAATGTGGAATGGAACGAGGATTTGAATGTGCAATGGAAATGAATGGAATGTGGAATCGATTGTGGAATGGAATGGAATGGAATGTGGAATAGAACGTGGAATGGAATGTGGGATGGAATGTGTAATGGAATGCAAAGGAATGTGGAATGGAACTAGGAATGGAACGTGCAATGGAAATGAATGTAATGTGGAGTGGATTGTGGAATGGAATGGAGTGGAACGTGGAATAGAACGTGGAATTGAATGTGGAATGGAACGTGGAATGGAATGTGGATTGCAATGTGGAATGGAATGGAATGGAATGCAAAGTGGAATGGAATTTAATGGAATGGATTGGAATGGAAAGTGGAATGGAATGGAATGGAATGTGGAATGGAATGGAATGGAATGTGGAATGGAATGGAATGGAATGTGAAATGAAATGGAATGGAATGTGAAATGAAATGGAATGGAATGTGGAATTGAATGGAATGTAATTTGGAATGGAATGGAATGCAGTGTGTAATGGAATTGAATGGAATATAATTTGGAATGGAATGGAATGCAGTGTGTAATGGAATTGAATGGAATGTGGAATTGAATGCAATGGAATGTGGAATGGAATGGAATTGAAAATAGAATGGAATGGAATGTGGAATGGAAAGTGGAGTGGAATTGAATGGAATGTGGAATGGAATGGAATGGAATGGAAAATGGAGTGGAATTGAATGGAATTTGGAATGGAATGGAATGGAATGGAAAGGAAAGGAATGGAATGGAATGGAAAGGAATGGAATTGAATGGAATGGAATGTGGAATGCAATGGAATGGAAATTTGGAATAGAATGGAAGGGAATGGAATGTGGAATGGAATGGAATGGAATGTGGAATGGAATGGAATTGAATATGGAATGGAATGGCATGGAATGTCTATTGGAATGGAATGGAATGTGGAATGGAATGGAATGCAATGTGGAAAGGAAAGGAATGGAATGTGGAATGGAATGGAATTGAACGGAATGTGGAACGGAATGGAATGTGGAATAGAATGGAATGAAATGTGGAATGGAATCTGGAAAGGAAGGCAATGAAATGTGGAATGGAATGGAATGGAATATGGAATGTAATGTGGAATGGAATGAGGAATGGAAACTGTAACGGAATGGAATGGAATGTGGAATGGAACGTGGAATGGAATGTGGAATGGAATGCGGAATGGAATGTGGTATGGAATGGAATGTGGAATGGAATGTGAAATGGAGTGTAAAGGAATGCAAAGTGTAATGGAATGGAATGGAAAGTGGGGACGGAATGGAATGGAATAGAACGGAATGTGGAATGGAATGGAATGGAATGTGGAACATAACATGGAATGGAATGGTATGGAATGTGGAACATAACATGGAATGGAATGGAATGGAATGTGGAACGCAGTGGAATGGAATGTGGAATTGAATGTTGTGGAATGGAATGGAATGAAATATGGAATGCAATGGAATGCAATCAGGAAAGGAATGCAATGTGGAATGGAATGTGGAATGGAATGGAATGGAATGTGGAATGAAATGCAAGGGGATAGAATGTGGAATGGAGTGGAACGGAAAGTGGAATGGAATAGAATGTAATGTGGAAGTGAATGGAATGGAATGGAATGTGGAATGGAATGTAAAATGGAATATGGAATGCAATGTGGAACTGAAGGGAATGGAATTTGGAATTGAATGAGCAATTGAAAGGAACTCGATGTGGAAAAGAATGTTGAATGGTATCGAATGGAATTTGGAAAAGAATGTGCAGTCCAATGGAATGGAATGTGGAATGGAATGGAATGGAATGTGGAATGGAATGTGGAATGCAATGGAACGGAATGTGGAACAGAATGGAATGGAATGGAATAGAATATGGAATAGAATGGAATGTGGAATGGAATGTGTAATGGAATGGAGTGGAATGTGGAATGGAAGGTGTAGTGGAATGGAATGCATTGTGCAAAGGAATGGAATATAATGGTAATTAACGTGGAATGGTATGAAATGGAATGTGGAATGGAATGGAATGCAGTGTGGAAAGCAAAGTGGAATGGAATGGAATGGAATGTGGAATGCAATGTGGAATGGAATGGAATGGAATGTGAAATGGAATGTGGAATGGAATGGAATATAACATGCAATGGAATGGAAGGAAAAGTGGAATGGAATGGAATGGAATGGGCAATGGAATGTGGAATTGAATGGAATGTAATGTTTAATGGAAACTGGAATGGAAGGTGGAATGGAATTTAATGCAAAGTGGAATGGAACGCACAAGGGAATGTAGACTTTAATG
Organism: Pongo abelii; assembly: GCF_028885655.2. Taxonomy (NCBI): domain Eukaryota; kingdom Metazoa; phylum Chordata; class Mammalia; order Primates; family Hominidae; genus Pongo; species Pongo abelii. The sequence goes on from NC_071999.2 coordinate 11,566,418, forward strand.
GAATGTAACATGGAATAGAAAGTGGAATGTAACGTATAACTTAATGGAATGGAACGTGGAATGGCATGGAATGTAGAGTGAACTGAGGAATGGAATGAAATGGAATGGAATGGAATGGAATGGAATGTGGAATGGAATGGAATGGAATGTGCAATGGTATAGAATGGAATGTGGAATGGAATGTGGAATGGAATGGAATGGATTGGAATGAAATGGAATGTGGAATGCAATGGAAAGGAGTATGGAATGGAACGTGGAATGGAATAGAATGGAATGTGGAATGCAATGGAATGGAATTTGGAATGGAATGTGGAAAAGAATGTAATGGAATGTGGAATGGAATGTGGAATGGAATGCAATGGAAAGTGGAAAGCAATGCAATGCAATGTGGAATGGAATGGAATGGCATATGGAATTGAATGGAATGGAAGATTGAATGGACAGCAATTTAACATGGAATGGAAAGTGGGATGGAACGTGGAATGGAATGTGGAATGGAAAATGGAACGGAACTTGGAATGGAAAGTGGGATGGAAAGTGGAATGGATCGTGGAATACAACGTCGAAGGAAATGGAATGGAAAGTGGAATGGAATTGAACGGAAAGTGGAATGGAAAGGAATTGAATGGAATGGAATGTGGAATGGAATGGATTGGAATAGAAGGTGGAATGTGGAATGGAAAGGAATGGAATGTGGAAAGGAATGTGGAATTGAAAGTTTAAAGGAATGGAATTGAGTGGTATGGAATGGAATGTATAATGGAATGAAATGCAATGTGGAAAGGAGTGGAATGGAACGGAAAGTGGAATGGAATGGAAATGAATTCGGAATAGATTGGAAAGGAATGTGGAATAGAATTGAATGGATTGAGGAATGGAATGGAATGGAATGGAATGGAAACGAACGTGAAATGGAATGGAATGGAATGTGGAATGGAATGTGGAATGTGATCAAGTGGAATTAAATGGAATGTGAAATGGAATTGAATGGAATGTGGAACGGTATGGAACGGAATGTGGAAAGGAATGGAAATTGGAATGGAATGGATTGTGGAATGGAATGAAATGGAATGGAATTTGAAATGCAATGGAATAGAATGTGGATCAGAATGGAACGGAATGTGGAATAGAAAGTGAAATGGAATATAATGGAATGTGGAATGGAATATGAAATGGAATGGAATGAATGCAATCTGGAATGGAATGTGGAATAGAATTTGGAATGGAATGGAATGGAATTTGGAATGGGATTTGTAATGGAATGGAATGGAATGTGGAATGGAATGGAATGGAATGGAATGTGGAAAGAAATGCAATGCAATTTGGAATGGAGTGGAATGGAATATGGAATGGAATGGAATGGGATGTGGAATGGACTGGAATTGCACATGGAATGGAACATGGGATGGAACTTGGAATGGAATGCGGAAAGGAAAATGGAATGGAACGTGGAATGGAAGGTGGGATGGAACATGGAATGGAACATGGAATGGAACGTGGAAGGGAATGGAATGGAAGGTGCAATGGAATGGAGTGGAATGTGGACTGAAATGGAAATAAATGTAATGGAAATTGGAAAGGAATGGACTGGAATGTGCGGTGGAATGTGGAATGGAATGGAATGGAATGTGGACTGGAATGTGGAACGGAATCTGGAATGGAATGGAATGCTATGGAATGGAACGTGGAATGGAATGAAATGGAATGAAGGCAATCTGGAATGGAATGTGGAATGGAATTTGTAATGGAATGTGGAATGCAATGGAAAGGAATATGGATTGGAATGCGGAATGGAATGCAATGGAATGTGGAATGGAATGTGGAATGGAATGGAATGTGGAAAGCAATGCAATGCTATGTGGAATGGAGTGGAATGGAATATGGAAAGGAACGGAATGGAATGTGGAATGGACTGGATTTGATCATGGAATGGAACATGGGATGGAACGTGGAATGGAATGGGGAAAGGGGAATGGAATGTTGAAAGGGAAATGGAATGCAACGTGGAATGGAAAGTGGGATGGGAATTGGAATGGAATGTGCAATGGAACGTGGAAGGGAATGGAATGGATGGTGGAATGGAATGGAAAGGAATGTGGAATGGAATGGAAATGAATGGAATGGAAATTGGAATGGAATAGACTGGAATGTAGGGTGGAATGTGTAATGGAATGGAATAGAATGTGGAATGGAATATGGAATGGAATGGAATGGTATGGAATGGAATGAGGAATGGAATGAAATGGAATGTGGAAAGGAATGGCATATAATGGAATGTGGAATAGAATGGAACGGAATTCGAAACAGAATGGAAAGTAATGTGGAATAGAATGGAACGGATTGTGGAATGGAATGGAATTGAACGTGAAATGGAATGGAATGGAGTGTGGAACGGAGTGTGGAATGGAATGGAATGGAATGGAATGGAATGGAATGGAAAGGAATGTGGAATGGAATGGAATGGAATGGAATGGAATGGAATGGAATGTGAAATGGTATGGAATGGAATGGAACGAAATGGAATGGAAATGAATGGAATGTGGAATGGAACGAAATGGTATTTGGAATGGAATGAAATGGAAAGTGGAATGGAATGTGGAATTGAATGGAAAGAAATGTGAAATGGAATGGAATGGAATGGAATGGAGTGGAATGTTGAATGGAATGGAATGGATTGTGGAATGGAATGCAATGGAATGTGGAATGGAATGGAAAGTTAAACGGAATGGAATGGAATGTGGAATGGAATGGAATGGATTTTGGAATGGAAAGAAATGGAATGTGGATTGGAAAGTCGAATGGAAAGGAATGTGCAATGGAATAGAATGGAATCCAGAATGGAATGCGGAATGAATTGGAATTGAATGTGGAATGGTATTTGGTATGGAATGGAATGGAAAATGCAACGGAACGGAATGGATTGTGGAATGGAATTGAATGGAATGGTTTAGAATGTGGAATGGAATGTGGAATGGACTGGAATTGAACATGGAATGGAAGCTGGGGTGGAACGTGGAATGGGACTTGAAATGGAAAGTGCAATGGAAAGTGAAATATAACGTGGGATGGAAGGTGGAATGCAAAGTGGAATGGAACGTGGAAGGGAATGGAACGGAAGGTGGAATGGAATGGAAAGCAATGTGGAATGGAATGGAACGGCACTTGGAATACAATGTGGAATGGAATGAAGTGGAATGTGGAAGGGAATGTGGACTGCAATGGAATGCAAAGTGGAAAGCAATGCAAAGCAATGAGGAATGGAATCGAATGGAATATGGAATGGAGAGGAATGGAATGTGGAATGGACTGGAATTGAACGTGAAATGGAACATGGGTGTGAATGTGGAATGGAACATGGAACGGAACATGGAATGGAACATGGAAGATAATGGAATGGAGGGTGGAATGGAATGGAATGGAGTTTGGAATGGAATGGAAAGGAATGCAATGGAAAGTGGAATGGAATGGAATGTGGAATGGAATGGAATTTGGAATGGAATGGATTAGAATGTAGAGTGGAAAGTGGAATGGAATGGAATGGAATGTGGAATGGAATGTGGAAAGGAATGTGGAATGGAATGGAATGGTCCGCAATGGAATGTGCAATGAAAAGAAATGGAATGTGGAAACGAATGGAACGGAATGGAATGTTGAATGGAATGGAATGGAATGCTGAATGGAATGGAACAGAATGGAATGGAATGTGAAATGGAATGGAATGGAATGTGGAATGGAATGTAGAATGGAATGGAATGGAATGTGGAATGGAATGGAATCGAATGTGGAATGGAATGAAATGGAAAGTGGAATGGTACGGAATGTAAAGTGGAATGGAATGGAATGTGGAATGAAAAGTTTAATGGAATGGAATGGAATGTGGAATGGAAAGTGGAATGCAATGCAATGCAATGTGGAATGGAATGCAATGCATTATGCGAATTATGTGCATTATGGGCATAATGCAATGCATTATGTGCATTATGTGCAATGCATTATGTGCATTATATGCAATGTGGAATGCAATGCAATGCAATGCAATATGGAAAGGAATGGAATGGAATGCGGAATGAAATGGAGTGGAATGTGGAATGGAATGGTACGGAATGTGGAATGGAATGTGGAATGGATTGAAATGTGGAATGGAATATGGAATGGAATGGAATGGAATGTGGAAAGAATGGAATGTGGAAAGGAATGGAATGGAATGTGGAATAGATTGTGGAATGGAACAGAATGCATTGTGAAATGCAATGGAATGGAATGTGGAATTGAATGTGGAATGGATTGTAATGCAATGTGGAATGGAATGTGGAATGGAATGGAATGGAATATGGAATGGGATGTGGAATGCTATCTTTAATGGAATCTGGAATGGAATGTGGAAAAGAATGTGGAATGGAAAGGGGAATGGAATGGAATGGAATTTGGAATGGAATGTGGAAAGGACTGGAATGGAATGTGGAATGGAATGTGGAATGGAATGCAATGGAACGTGGAAAGCAATGAAATGCAATGTGGAATGGAATGGAATGGAATATGAAATGAAATGGAAAGGAATGTGGAATGGACCGGAATTGAAAATGGATTGGAAAGTACTACGGAATGTGGAATGCAAGGACGAATGGGAAATGGAATGGAAAGTGTAATGGAAAGTGGCATGGAACGTGGAATGGAACGTGGAATGGAATGTGCAATAGAATGGAACGGAAGGTGGAATGGAATTGTATGGAATGTGGAATGGAATGGAAAGGAATGCAATGGAATATGGAATGTAATGGATAAGAATGTAGAGTGGATTGTGAAATGCAATAGAATGGAAAGTGGAATGCAATGTAGAAGGGAATGTGGAATGGATTGGAATGGTCTGCAATGGAATGTGGAATGGAAAGTAATGGAATGTGCAAAGGAATGGAATGGAATGGAATGAGGAATTAAATGGAATGGATTGCAGAATGAAATGGAATGGAATGTGAAATGGAATGGAAAGGAATGTGGAACAGAATGTGAAATGGAATGGAATGGGATGTGGAATGCAATGTGGAAAGGAATGGAATGGAATCTGGAATGGAAAGGAATGTAATGTTAAATGGTATGAAATGTAATGTGGAATGAAATGGAAAGTGGAATGGAATGCAACGGAATGTGGAATGGAATGCGGAATGGAATGTGGAATGGAATGTAATGGAATTAGGAATGGAATGTGGAATTGAAAGTGAAACGGAATGTAATGGAATTTGTAATGGAATGTGGAATGTAATAGAATGGAATATGGAATGCAATGGAATGGAATGTGGAATGGAATGAGTAATGGAATGTGGAATGGAATGTGGAATGGAATGGAATGGAATTGAATGTGGAATGGAATGGAATGGAATGTAGAATGCAGTGTGAAATGGAAATTGGAATGGAATGAGGAATGGAATATGCAAAGGAGTGTGGAATGGAAAGAGGAAAGGAATGGAATGCAATTTGGAATGGAATCTGGAATGGAATAGAATGGAATGTGGAATGGAATGCGGAATGGAATGGAATGGAATGTGGAAAGCAATGCAATGCAAAGCAGAATGGCATGGAATGGGATATGGAATGGAATGGAGTGAAATGTGGAATGGACTGGAATTGAACTTGGAATGGAATGTGGGATGTAACGTGGAAAGGAATGTGGAATGGAAAATGGAATGGAAAGTGGAATGGAAAGTGGGATGGAACGTGGAATGGAACGTCGAAGGGAATGGAATGGAAGGTGGACTGGAAGGGAATGGAATGTGGAATGGAATGGATTAGAATATAGGGTGGAATGTGTAATGGAATGGAATGGAATGTCGAATAGAATCTGGATTGGAAAGTGGAATTGAATGGAGTGGTATGGAATGGAATCTGGAATGGAATGAAATGGAATGTAGAATGGAATGAAATGGAATGTGTAATGGAATGAAATGGAATGTGTAAAGTAATTTAATGGAATAGAATGTGGAATGCAACGGAATTGAATTTGGAATGGAATGGAATGGAATGTGGAATAGAATGGAATGGATTGGGGAATGGAATGGAATGGAATGGAAAGGAACGTGAAATGGAAAGGAATGGAATGTGGAACGGAATGTGGAATGTAATGAAATGGAATGTGGAATGGAATGGAATGGAATGTGGAATGGTATGGAATGGAATGTGGAATGGAATTGAAAGTGAAATGGAATGGAATGTGGAATGAAGTGAAATGGAACGGAATTTCAAATGGAATAGAATAGAACGTGGAACGGAATGGAATGGAATGTGGAACGGAAAGTGGAATGGAATATAATGGAATGTGGAATGGAATATGAAATTGAATGGAATGAATGTATTCTGAAATGGAATGTGGAATGGAATTTGGAATGAATGTTGAACAGAATGTGGAATGGAATGGAATGGAATTTGGAATGGAACGTGGAATGGAATGCAATGAAATGTGGAATGGAATGTGGAATGGAATGGAATGGAATGGAATGCGGAAGGCAATGCAATGCAATGTGGAATGGAGTGGAATGGAATATGGAATGGAATGGAATGGAATGTGGAATGCACTGGAATTGAACATGGAATGGAAAGTGTGATGGAATGTGGAATGGAATGGGGAATGGAAAATTGAATGTAACGTGGAATGGAAAGTGGGATGGAACGTGGAATGGAACGTGGAATGGAACGTGGAAGGGAATGTAATGAAAGGTGCAATGGAATGGAATGGAATGTGGAATGGTATGGAAATGAATGAAATGGAATGTGGAATGGAACGGACTGGAATGTAGGGGGGAATGTTGAATGGAAGGTAATGGAAAGTGGAATGGATTGTGCAATGGAATGTGGAATGCAATGCAACGGTCTGGAATAGAATGTGGAATGGAATGAAATGGAATGTGAAAGGAATGGCATAGAATTGAATGTGGAATGGAATGGAATGGAATTCGGAATAGAATGGAATGGAATGTGCAATAGAATGGAATGAATTATGGAATGGAATGGAATGGAACGGAACTTGGAATGGAATGGAATGCAACGTGAAAGTGAGTGGAATGGAAATTGGAATGGAATAGAATGGAACGTGGAACGGAATGGAACAGAATGTAACGTGGAATGGATTGGAAGGGAATGGAATGTGGAATGTGATGGAATTGAAAGAGGAATGCAAGGAAATGCAATGTGGAATGGAATGAAATGGCATGGAATCTGAAAAGGAATCTGAAATGGATTGGCATGCAATGCGGAATGGAATGGAATGGAATGGAATGGAATGTGGAATGGAATGGAAAGGACTGTTGAATCTAATGTGGAATGGAATGGAAGGGAATGTGGAATGGAAAGTGGAATGGAATGCAATGGAATGTAGAATGGAAAAGATTGGAATTTGGAATGGAAAGTGGATTGGAATGGAATGGAATGTGGAATGGAATGGAATGGAATGTTGAATGTAATGGAACAGGACGTGAAATGGAATGTGGAATTTATCGTGGAATGGAAAGTGAAATGGAACGTGCAATGGAAAGTGGAATGGAAGGGAAGGGAATATGGAATGAAATGCAGAATATAATGGATTGGAATGTGGAATGCAATGTGAAATGGAATGGAATGGAACGTGGAATGGAATGGAAACGAATGCGTAATGGAATGTGGAATGGAACGTGCAATGAAATCGAATGGAATGTGGAATGGAGTTTGGAATGCAGAGGAATGGAATGTGGAATTGAATGTGGAATGGAAAGGAATGCAATGTGCAATGCAATGAAATGGAATGTGGAATGAGATGGAATGGAATGTGGAATGGAATGTGGAACGGAATGGAATGGTATGTGGAATGGAATGTGGAATGGAATGGAATGGAATGGAATTGAATTTGAAAGGGAATCGAATGGAATGTTAAATGCAATGGAATGGAATGTGGAAAGGAATTCAATGGAATGTGGAATGGAAAAGAATTGAATGTGGGATGAAAGGTGGAAAGGAATGGAATGTGGAATGGAATGGAATGGAATGGAATACGGAATGGAATTGAATGTGGAATGGAAGGGAATGGAATGTGGAATGAAATGTGAAATAGAATGGAATGGAATGGGAACTGCAATGGAATGGAAGGTCGAAAGGAATCGAATGCAATGTGGAATGGAATGTGGAATGGAATGTAAAGGATTGTGGAATAGAATGGAATGGAATGTGGAATGGAATGTGGAATGGAATTGAATGGAAAGTGGAATGGAATGGAAAGGAATCTGGAATGGAATGGAATGGAATGGAATGTGGAATGGAACGTGAAATGAAATCGAATGGAATGTGGAATGGAATTTGGAATGGAAAAGAATGGAATGTGGAATTGAATGTGGAATGGAAAGGAATGGTATGCGGAATGGAATGTGGAATGCAATGAAATGGAATGTGGAATGAGATGCATTGTAATGTGGAATGGAATGTGGAACGGAATGGAATGGTATGTGGAATGGAATGGGAATGCTTGTAATTTAATGTGCAATGGAATGGAATGGAATTAGAATGGAAAGTGGAATGCAACGTAATGGAAAGTGTAATGAAATATGGAATGGGATGGAATCGAATGTGGAATGGAATGTGGAATGGAATGGAATGGAATGCAGAATGGAATGTGGAATTGAATGGAAAGGAATGTGGAATGGAATGTGGAATGGAATGGAATGGAATGTGGAATGGTATGTGGAATGGAATGTGAAATGCAACGGAATGGAATGTGGAATGGAATGGAATGGAATGTGTAGTGGTATAGAATGGAATGTGGAAAGGAACGCCTACTGGAACGGAATGTGGAATGGAATGGAATGGAATGGTATACGGAATGGAATTGAATGTGGAATGGAATGGAATGTGGAATGGAATGTGGAATGGAATGGAATACAATGTGTACTGCAATGGATTGGAATGTCGAAAGGAATGGAATGGAATGTGGAATGGAATGTGAAATTGGATGGAATGGAATGTGTAATGGAATGTTGAATGGAATGAAATGGGCTGCAGAATGGAATGTGGAATGGAAAGGAGTGGAATGTGGAATGGTATATGAAATGTAATGGAATGAAATTTGGAATGGAACGTGGAATGGAACTTCAAATGGAACATGAAATGGATTGTGGAATGGAGTGGAATGGAACGTGGAATGTAACGTCAAATGGAACATGGAATAGAAGGTGGAAAGGAATGGAATGCAATGTGGAATTGAATTGAATGTGGATTGGAATGGAATGTGGAATCGATTGGAATGAAATGTGGAATGGAATGTAGAATGGTTTGGAATCTGGAATGGTAAGTGGAATGGAATTCAATGGACTTTGGAATGGAATGTGGAATGGAATGGAATGGAATGGAATGTGGAATGGAATGGAATGTGGAATGGAATGTGCAATGGATTGTGGAATGGAATGGAATGAATTTGGAATGGATTGTAATGGAATGTGGAATGGAATGTGTTATGTAATGAAATAGAATAAGAAATAGAATGGAATGGAAAGTGTGATGGAATGCAGAATGGAATGGAATGGAATGAGGAATGCAATGGAATGTAACGGAATGAGAAATGGAAATAGAATGGAATGTTTAATTGAATGGAATGGAACGTGAAAGGGAATGTGGAAAGGAGTGGAATGGAATATGGAAAGGAATGTGGAATGGATGGTGGAATGGAACGTTCGATCGAATGTGGAAAGGAATGTGGAAAGGAATGTGGAAAGGAATGTGGAAAGGAATGTGGAATGGAATGTGGAATGGAATGGAATGGAATGGAATGGAATGTGTAATGGAATCGAAAGGAATGGAAAGTGTAATGGAATGGAATGCAACGGAATGTGGAACGGAATGGAATGGTATGTGGAATGGAATGTGGAAAGGAATGGAATGGAATGGAATTGAATTTGAAATGGAATCGAATGGAATGTGGAACGGAATGGAATGGAGTGGAATTGCATTCGAAATGGAATCGAATGGAATGTTAAATGCAATGGAATGGAATGTGGAATGGAATTCAATGGAATGTGGAATGGAATAGAATGGAATGTGGGATGGAAGGTGGAAAGGAATGGAATGTGGAATGGAATGGAATGGAATGGAATGGAATATGGAATGGAATTGAATGTGGAATGGAAGGGATTGGAATGTGGAATGAAATGTGGAACAGAATGGAATGGAATGTGAACTGCAATGGAATGGAAGGTCGAAAGGAATCGAAGGCAATGTGGAATGGAATGTGGAATGGAATGTAAAGGATTGTGGAATAGAATGGAATGAAATGTGGAATGGAATGGAAAGGAATCTGGAATGGAATGGAATGGAATGTGGAATGGAATGGAATGTGTAATGGAAAGTGGAATGAAATCGAATGGAATGTGGAATGGAATTTGGAATGGAAAAAAATGGAATGTGGAATTGAATGTGGAATGGAAAGGAATGGTATGTGGAACAGAATGTGGAATGCAATGAAATGGAATGTGGAATGAGATGCATTGGAAAGTGGAATGGAATGTGTAACGGAATGGAATGGTATGTGGAATGGAATGGGAATGCTTGTAATTTAATGTGCAATGGAATGGAATGGAATTAGAATGGAATGTGGAATGCAACGTAATGGAAAGTGAAATAGAATATGGAATGGGATGGAATGGAATGTGGAATGGAATGTGGAATGGAATGGAATGGAATGCAGAATGGAATGTGGAATTGAATGGAATGGAATGTGGAATGGAATGTGGAATGGAATGGAATGGAATGTGGAATGGTTTGTGGAATGGAATGTGAAATGCAACGGAATGGAATGTGGAACGTAATGGAATGGAATGTGTAGTGGTATAGAATGGAATGTGGAAACGAACGTCTACTGGAACGGAATGTGGAATGGAATGGAATGGAATGGTATACGGAATGGAATTGAATGTGGAATGGAATGGAATGGAATGTGGAATGGAATGTGGAATGGAATGGAATGCAATGTGTACTGCAAGGGAATGGAATGTCAAAAGGAAAGGAATGGAATGTGGAATGGAATGCGAAATGGGATGGAATGGAATGTGGAATGGAATGTTGAATGAAATGGAATGGGCTGCAGAATGGAATGTGGAATGGAATAGAGTGGAATGTGGAATGGTATATGAAATGGAATGGAATGAAATTTGGAAGGGAACGTGGAATGGAACTTCAAATGGAACATGAAATGGATTGTGGAATGGAGTGGAATGGAACGTGGAATGGAACGTCAAATGGAACGTGGAATAGAAGGTGGAAAGGAATGGTATGCAATGTGGAATTGAATTGAATGTGGATTGGAATGGAATGTGGAATCGATTGGAATGAAATGTGGAATGGAATGTAGAATGGTTTGGAATCTGGAATGATATGTGGAATGGAATTCAATGGACTTTGGAATGGAATGGAATGGAATGGAATGTGGAATGGAATGGAATGTGGAATGGAATGTGCAATGGATTGTGGAATGGAATGGAATAGAATTTGGAATGGATTGTAAAGGAAAGTGGAACGGAATGTGTTATGTAATGGAATGGAATATGAAATAGAATGGAATGGAAAGTGTGACAGAATGCAGAATGGAATGGAATGGAATGTGGAATGCAATGGAATGTAACGGAATGTGAAATGGAAATAGAATGGAATGTTTAATTGAATGGAATGGAACGTGGAATGGAATGTGGAAAGGAGTGGAATGGAATATGGAATGGAATGTAGAATGGATGGTGGAATGGAACGTTGGATGGATCGTGGAAAGGAAAGTGGAAAGGAATGTGGAATGGAATGTGGAATGGAATGGAATGGAATGCAATGGAAGGTATAATGGAATCGAATGGAATGGAAAGTGGAATGGAATGGAATAGAATGTGGAATGGAAGGGAATGGAACCTGGGATTGAATGTGGAATAGAATGGAATGGAACGCAGAATGGTATAAGAAATGGAATGGAATAAATTGTGGAATAGAACGTGGAATGGAACGTGGAATGGAAAGTGGAATGGAACGCGGAGTGGCACGTGGAATGGAATGTGGAATGGAATGGAATGGAATGTTTAATAAAAGTGGAATGGAATTGAATGGAATGTGGAATAGAATGGAAGGGAACGTTAAATCGAATGTGGATAGGAATGGAAAGGACTGCGGAATTGATTGGAATGGAATGTGGAATGGAATGGGGAATGGTTTGGAATGTGGGATGGTATGTGGAAAGGAATGCAATGAAATGTGCAATGGAATGGAATGGAATGAAATGTGGAATGGAAAGTTGAATGGAATGGAATGGAATGAAATGTGGAATGATATGTGGAATGGAACGGAATGGAATGTGGAATGGTACATGGAATGCAATGGAATGGAATGTGCAACGGAATGTGGAATGGAATGGAATGGAATGTGGAATGGAATGTGGAATGGAATGGAATGTGGAATGCAATGGAATGGAATTTGGAATGGAATGTGGAATGTAATGGAATGGAATGTGGAATGAAAATCAAAGGAATGTTTAATGGAATGGAAAGGAATCTGGAATGCACTCTGGAATGGAATGGAATGGAATGTGGGATGAAACGTGGAATGGAATGGATTGGAATGGAATGGAATGTGGAATTGAATGTGGAATGGAAAGGAATGGAATGTGGAAAGGAATGCAATGGAATGTAGAAAGGAATGGAATGGAATCGAATAGAATTTGAAATGGAATGGAATGGAATGTGGAATGGAATGGAATGGAATGTGGAATTGAATATGGAATGGAATGGGGTGGAATGTGGAATGCTATATGAAATGGAATGGAATGGAAAGTGGAATAGATTGGAATTTGGAATTGAATGGAATGGAATGTGGAATGCAATGTGGAATGCAATGTAGTGGAACGTGAAATGGAATGTGTACTGGAATGGAGTGGAATGTGGAAAGGAACGCGGAATGGAACCTGGAATGGAATGGGGAACCGAATGTGGAATGGAATGGAATGGAATGTGGAATGGAACGTGGATTGGAACCTAGAAAGGAATGGAATGTGGAATGGAACGTGGAATGGAATGTGGAATGGAACGTGGAATGGAACGTGGAATGGAGTTTGTAATGGAACTTGGAACGGAATGTGGAATGGAACGTGGAAAGGAATGTGGAATGGATGGTGGAATGAAACGTTGGATGGAACTTGGAATGGAATGTGGAAAGGAATGTGGAATGGAATGTGCAATGGAATGGAATGGAGTGTGGAATGAAATGGAATGGAATATGGAATGGAATGTGGAAAGGAGTGGAATGGAATGTGGTATTGATTGGAACGGAATGGAATGTGGAATGGAATGGAATATAATGCATAACGGAATGTGGAATGGAATGGAATGGAACGTCAAATGCAAGGTGGAATGGAATGGGAACTGGAACTTGGAAAGGATCATGTAATGGAAAGTGGAATGGAACATGGAATGGAATGTGGAATGGAATGTGGAATGGAACGCAATGGATAGTGGAATGTAATGGAATGGAATGTGGAGTGGAATGTGTAAAGGAATGGAATGGAATGTGCAATGCTTTGTGGAATGGAGTGCAATGGAACCTGGAATGGAACGTGGAACGGCACGTGGAAAGGAATGGAATGGCATGGAATGGAATGTGGAATGGAATGATATGGAATGGAACGAGGAATAGAATGGAATGGAATGGAATGGAATGGAATATGGAATGGAGTGGAATGGAACCTTGTATTGAAAGTGGAATGGAACGGAATGGAAGGTGGAAAGGTTTGTGAAATGGAATGGAATAAAATGTGGAATAGAACGTGGAATGGAACGTGGAATGGAATGTGAAATGGCATTTGGAATGGAATGTTTAAAGGAATGGAATGGAATGTGGAATGGAAAGTGTAATGGAATAGAATGGAATGTGGAATGGAATGGAATGGAATGTGGAGGGGAATTGAATGGCTTGTGGAAAGGAATGGAATGGAAAGGAATGTGGAATGGAAAGCGAAATGAAATGGAATAGAACGTGGAATCAAAAAAATGGAAGGTGGAATAGAACGTGGAATGGAATGGAAGGGAATATGAAATGGAACTTGGAATGGAATGGCGAATGTGTCATGGAATGGAATGGAATGTGGAATGGAATCTGGACCGGAATGTGAAACGGAATGGAATGGAATGTGCAATGGAAAGTGGAATGAAATGGAATACAATGTGGAAAAGAAAGGAAAGGAATGTGGAATGGATTGGAATGAAATGTGGAATGGAAAGGAATACAACATGGAATGGAACGTGGAATGGCACGCGGAAAGGAAAGTGGACTGGAACGAGGAGTGGAACATGGAAAGAACTGTGGAATGGAATTGAATGCAATGTGGAATGGAATGTGAAATGGAAAGTGGATTGGAATAGAATGGAAGGTGGAATGGAAAGTGAAATAGAATGGAAGAGAATGTGGAGTGGAATGTAATGGATTGTGGAATGGAATGGAATGGAAAGGAAATTGGAAGGGAAAGCAGAAAGAAATGGTATGGAAAGTGTAATAGAATGGAATGGATTGTGGAATGGAAGGTGGAAAGGAATGGAATGGAATGTGGAATGGAAAGTGTAATGGGACGTGGAATGGAATGGCATGTGGAATGGAATGTGGAATGGAATGGAATGGAACGTAGAATGCAACGTGGAATGGAATGGAATGGAATGTGAAATGGAATGTGTAATGGAATGAGGAATGGAAAGTGAAATGAAATTGAATGTGGACTGGAAAGTAAAGTGGAATGGAATGGAATGGAATGTGGCAAGGAATGCAATGGAATGTGGAATGGAATGGAATGGAACGGAATGTGGAATGGAATGGGATGTGGAACGGAATGGAATGTGGAATGGAAAGGAATGGAATGTGGAAAGCAATGAATTGGAATGTGGAACGCAATGTGGAATGGAATGGAATGGAATGTGGAACGGAATGTGGAATGGAGTGGAATGTGGAATGGAATGGAATGGAATGGAACGAAACGTGGAATGGTGTGGAATGGAAAGGAATATGAAATGGAAATTGAATGGAATGTTTAATGGAATGGAATGGAATGTGGCATGAAATGGAATGGAATGTGGAATGGAATGGAATGTGGAATGGAATGTGGAATGGATTGTGGAATGGAATTGAATGGAATTTGGAATGGATTGTAATGGAATGTATAATGGAATGTGTCATGTAATGGTATGGAATGTGAAATGGAATAGAATGGAAAGTGGGATGGAATGCAGAATCAAATGGAACGGAAAGGAGTGGAATGTTGAATGCAATGGAATGTAACGGAATGTGAAATGGAAATAGAATGAAATGTTTAGTGAAATGGAATGGAACGTGGAATGGAATCTGGAAAGGAATGGAATGGAGTGTGGAATGGAATGGAATGGAATGGAATGGAATGCAGAATGTAATGCTATGGAACCGAATGGAATGTGGAATGCAATGGAATGTGGAATGTAATGTAATGAAACGTGGAATGGAAA
The DNA here is from genome assembly GCF_028885655.2 of Pongo abelii. NCBI lineage: Eukaryota > Metazoa > Chordata > Mammalia > Primates > Hominidae > Pongo > Pongo abelii. Next base: position 11,581,912 of record NC_071999.2, read on the forward strand.
GGAATGGAATGTGGAATGGAACGTGGAATGGAATGGAATGGAAGGGAATATGGAATGGAATGGAAATTGGAATGGTTTGGAAATGAAAGTGGAATGGATTGGAACGTAACATGGAATGGAATGGAATGGAATGTGGAAAGGAATGGAACTGACTCTGGAATTCAATGGAATGGAACGTGGAATGGAATGTAATGGCACAGAATGTGCAATGGAATGTGGAATGGAATGGCATGGAATATGCAATGCATTGTGGAAAGGAATGGAATGGAACGTGGAACAGAATGTTTTAGGGAAGGTAATGGAATATGGAATGCAATGGAATGGAATGGAATGTGGAATGGAAGCGAATGGACTGGAACGAAATTTGGAATGGAACGCTATGGAATGGAATGAGGAACGGAGTGGTATGGAATGTGAATTGGAATGGACTGGAAAGTGGGATGGAATGTGGAATGGAATGGAAGGGAATGGAGTGGAATGGCGAATGGAATGGAATATACTGGAATGTGAAAAGGAAATAGAATGGAATGTTTATTAGAATGGAATGGAATATACTGGAATGTGAAAAGGAAATAGAATGGAATGTTTATTAGAATGGAATGGATGTGGAATTGAATGGAAAGGAAAGTGGAATGAAATGGAATGGAACATTGTAATGAAGGTGGAATGTAATGGGAAGGAAAGTGGAATGGAATGCGGAATGGAATGGAATGCAACGTGGAATGCAATGGAATGGAATGGAATGTGGAATGGAATGAAAAGTAATGGATTGTGGAATAGAATGGAATGTAATGGCAAATGTAATGGAATTGAATGTAATGGAACGAGGAATAGAATGGAATGGAAGGTGAAATCTAACATGGAATGGAATGGAATGGAACTTAGAATGGAATGGAATGGAACGTGAAATGGAACGGAATGGAACTTGGAATGGAATGGAACAGAACGTGGAGTGGAATGGAATGGAATGTGGAAAGTAAGGGAACTGAAACTGGAATGCAAAGTAATGGAATATGGAATGGAATGGAATGGCATGGAATGTGGAATGGAATGTGGAATGGAATGGCATTGAATGTGGAATGGAATGGAATGGAATGCCAAATGGAAAGTGGAATGGAATGGAATGAAACGTAGAATGGAATGGAATGTGGAATGGAAGGGAATGGAATCTGGAATGCAATGTGGAATGTTATGGAATGGTATGTGGAATGGAAGAGAATGGTATTTGGAATAGAATGTTGAATGGAATGGAATGCAAATTGGAATGGATTGGAATAGAACGTAGATTGGAACGTGCAATGGAACGTGTAATGGAAAGTGAAATGGAACCTGCAATGGAATGTGGAATGGAATGGAATGGAATGTGGAACGGAATGTGTAATGGAATGGAATTGAATGGAATTGAATGTGGAATGAAATGTGGAATGGAATGGAATTGAATGGAATTTGAAATGGAATAGAATGGAATGTAGAATGGATTGGAATGGAATGGAATGGATTGTGGAATGGAAACGAATGGAATGTGGAATGGAATATGAAATGGAATGTCATGGATCATGGAATGGAACGTGGAATGGAACGTGGATTGGACAGTGAAATGGAACTTGGAAGGGAATGCAACGCAACGTGGAATGAAATGGAATTGAAAGTGGTATGGAATGGAATGGAATGTGCAATGTAACTGAACGGAATATGGAAGGCAATGTGGAATGGAATGGAAAGGAATTTGGAATGGAAAGTGGAATGGAGTGGAATGGAATGTGGAATGGTAAGGAATGGAATTTGTTATGGGATGTGGAATGGAATGGAATGGGAAGTGCAATGCAATATGGAAAGTAATGGAATGGAATGTGGACTGCAAAGTGGAAGGGAATGAAATGGAATCTGGAATGCAATGGAAAGGAATGGAATGGAATGTGGAATGGAATGAAATGGAAAGGAACAGAATGTGTAATGGAATGGAATGGAATGGAATGGAATGTGGAATTGAATGAAATGGAATGCGGAATGGAATGGAATGGGATATGGAAAGCAATGGATTGGAATGTGGGAAGCAATGTGGAATGGAATGGAATGGAATGCGGAAAGGAAAGGAATGGATTGGAACGGAATGTGGAATGGTATGGAATGGAATGGAACGTGAAGTGCAAATAGAATGGAATGTTTAATGGAATGGAATTGAATGTGGATTGGAATGGAATGGAATGTGGAATGCAATGGGATGGAATGTGGAATGGAATGGAAATGAATGTGGAATGGGATGTAGAATGCAATGTGGAATGGAATGGAATGGAATGTGGAATGGAATGGAAAGGAATGGGGAATGCAATGGGATGGAATTTGGAACAGAATGGAATTGAATGTGGATTGGGATGTGGAATGCATTGTATAAAGGAATGGAATGGAATGTGGAATGGAAAGAGGAATGGAAAGTGGAATGGAATGGAATGGAACGTGGAATGGAACGTGGAATGTAATGTGGAAACGAATGTGTAATGGAATGCAATGTGGAAGGGAATGCAAAGCAATGTGGAATGGAAAGTGGAATGGAATGGAATGGAATGTGGAATGGAATGGAATGGAACCTGGAATTCAATGCAATGGAATGGAATGGAATGTGGAATGGAATGGAATGCCAAATGGAAAGTGGAATGGAATGGAATGAAACGTAGAATGGAATGGAATGTGGAATGGAAGGGAATGGAATCTGGAATGCAATGTGGAATGTTATGGAATGGTATGTGGAATGGAAGAGAATGGTATTTGGAATAGAATGTTGAATGGAATGGAATGCAAATTGGAATGGATTGGAATAGAACGTAGATTGGAACGTGCAATGGAACGTGTAATGGAAAGTGAAATGGAACCTGCAATGGAATGTGGAATGGAATGGAATGGAATGTGGAACGGAATGTGTAATGGAATGGAATTGAATGGAATTGAATGTGGAATGAAATGTGGAATGGAATGGAATTGAATGGAATTTGAAATGGAATAGAATGGAATGTAGAATGGATTGGAATGGAATGGAATGGATTGTGGAATGGAAACGAATGGAATGTGGAATGGAATATGAAATGGAATGTCATGGATCATGGAATGGAACGTGGAATGGAACGTGGATTGGACAGTGAAATGGAACTTGGAAGGGAATGCAACGCAACGTGGAATGAAATGGAATTGAAAGTGGTATGGAATGGAATGGAATGTGCAATGTAACTGAACGGAATATGGAAGGCAATGTGGAATGGAATGGAAAGGAATTTGGAATGGAAAGTGGAATGGAGTGGAATGGAATGTGGAATGGTAAGGAATGGAATTTGTTATGGGATGTGGAATGGAATGGAATGGGAAGTGCAATGCAATATGGAAAGTAATGGAATGGAATGTGGACTGCAAAGTGGAAGGGAATGAAATGGAATCTGGAATGCAATGGAAAGGAATGGAATGGAATGTGGAATGGAATGAAATGGAAAGGAACAGAATGTGTAATGGAATGGAATGGAATGGAATGGAATGTGGAATTGAATGAAATGGAATGCGGAATGGAATGGAATGGGATATGGAAAGCAATGGATTGGAATGTGGGAAGCAATGTGGAATGGAATGGAATGGAATGCGGAAAGGAAAGGAATGGATTGGAACGGAATGTGGAATGGTATGGAATGGAATGGAACGTGAAGTGCAAATAGAATGGAATGTTTAATGGAATGGAATTGAATGCGGATTGGAATGGAATGGAATGTGGAATGCAATGGGATGGAATGTGGAATGGAATGGAAATGAATGTGGAATGGGATGTAGAATGCAATGTGGAATGGAATGGAATGGAATGTGGAATGGAATGGAATGGAATGGGGAATGCAATGGGATGGAATTTGGAACAGAATGGAATTGAATGTGGATTGGGATGTGGAATGCATTGTATAAAGGAATGGAATGGAATGTGGAATGGAAAGAGGAATGGAAAGTGGAATGGAATGGAATGGAACGTGGAATGGAACGTGGAATGTAATGTGGAAACGAATGTGTAATGGAATGCAATGTGGAAGGGAATGCAAAGCAATGTGGAATGGAAAGTGGAATGGAATGGAATGGAATGTGGAATGGAATGGAATGGAACCTGGAATTCAATGCAATGGAATGGAATGGAATGTGGAATGGAATGGAATGCCAAATGGAAAGTGGAATGGAATGGAATGAAACGTAGAATGGAATGGAATGTGGAATGGAAGGGAATGGAATCTGGAATGCAATGTGGAATGTTATGGAATGGTATGTGGAATGGAAGAGAATGGTATTTGGAATAGAATGTTGAATGGAATGGAATGCAAATTGGAATGGATTGGAATAGAACGTAGATTGGAACGTGCAATGGAACGTGTAATGGAAAGTGAAATGGAACCTGCAATGGAATGTGGAATGGAATGGAATGGAATGTGGAACGGAATGTGTAATGGAATGGAATTGAATGGAATTGAATGTGGAATGAAATGTGGAATGGAATGGAATTGAATGGAATTTGAAATGGAATAGAATGGAATGTAGAATGGATTGGAATGGAATGGAATGGATTGTGGAATGGAAACGAATGGAATGTGGAATGGAATATGAAATGGAATGTCATGGATCATGGAATGGAACGTGGAATGGAACGTGGATTGGACAGTGAAATGGAACTTGGAAGGGAATGCAACGCAACGTGGAATGAAATGGAATTGAAAGTGGTATGGAATGGAATGGAATGTGCAATGTAACTGAACGGAATATGGAAGGCAATGTGGAATGGAATGGAAAGGAATTTGGAATGGAAAGTGGAATGGAGTGGAATGGAATGTGGAATGGTAAGGAATGGAATTTGTTATGGGATGTGGAATGGAATGGAATGGGAAGTGCAATGCAATATGGAAAGTAATGGAATGGAATGTGGACTGCAAAGTGGAAGGGAATGAAATGGAATCTGGAATGCAATGGAAAGGAATGGAATGGAATGTGGAATGGAATGAAATGGAAAGGAACAGAATGTGTAATGGAATGGAATGGAATGGAATGGAATGTGGAATTGAATGAAATGGAATGCGGAATGGAATGGAATGGGATATGGAAAGCAATGGATTGGAATGTGGGAAGCAATGTGGAATGGAATGGAATGGAATGCGGAAAGGAAAGGAATGGATTGGAACGGAATGTGGAATGGTATGGAATGGAATGGAACGTGAAGTGCAAATAGAATGGAATGTTTAATGGAATGGAATTGAATGTGGATTGGAATGGAATGGAATGTGGAATGCAATGGGATGGAATGTGGAATGGAATGGAAATGAATGTGGAATGGGATGTAGAATGCAATGTGGAATGGAATGGAATGGAATGTGGAATGGAATGGAATGGAATGGGGAATGCAATGGGATGGAATTTGGAACAGAATGGAATTGAATGTGGATTGGGATGTGGAATGCATTGTATAAAGGAATGGAATGGAATGTGGAATGGAAAGAGGAATGGAAAGTGGAATGGAATGGAATGGAACGTGGAATGGAACGTGGAATGTAATGTGGAAACGAATGTGTAATGGAATGCAATGTGGAAGGGAATGCAAAGCAATGTGGAATGGAAAGTGGAATGGAATGGAATGGAATGTGGAATGGAATGGAATGGAACCTGGAATTCAATGCAATGGAATGGAATGGAATGTGGAATGGAATGGAATGCCAAATGGAAAGTGGAATGGAATGGAATGAAACGTAGAATGGAATGGAATGTGGAATGGAAGGGAATGGAATCTGGAATGCAATGTGGAATGTTATGGAATGGTATGTGGAATGGAAGAGAATGGTATTTGGAATAGAATGTTGAATGGAATGGAATGCAAATTGGAATGGATTGGAATAGAACGTAGATTGGAACGTGCAATGGAACGTGTAATGGAAAGTGAAATGGAACCTGCAATGGAATGTGGAATGGAATGGAATGGAATGTGGAACGGAATGTGTAATGGAATGGAATTGAATGGAATTGAATGTGGAATGAAATGTGGAATGGAATGGAATTGAATGGAATTTGAAATGGAATAGAATGGAATGTAGAATGGATTGGAATGGAATGGAATGGATTGTGGAATGGAAACGAATGGAATGTGGAATGGAATATGAAATGGAATGTCATGGATCATGGAATGGAACGTGGAATGGAACGTGGATTGGACAGTGAAATGGAACTTGGAAGGGAATGCAACGCAACGTGGAATGAAATGGAATTGAAAGTGGTATGGAATGGAATGGAATGTGCAATGTAACTGAACGGAATATGGAAGGCAATGTGGAATGGAATGGAAAGGAATTTGGAATGGAAAGTGGAATGGAGTGGAATGGAATGTGGAATGGTAAGGAATGGAATTTGTTATGGGATGTGGAATGGAATGGAATGGGAAGTGCAATGCAATATGGAAAGTAATGGAATGGAATGTGGACTGCAAAGTGGAAGGGAATGAAATGGAATCTGGAATGCAATGGAAAGGAATGGAATGGAATGTGGAATGGAATGAAATGGAAAGGAACAGAATGTGTAATGGAATGGAATGGAATGGAATGGAATGTGGAATTGAATGAAATGGAATGCGGAATGGAATGGAATGGGATATGGAAAGCAATGGATTGGAATGTGGGAAGCAATGTGGAATGGAATGGAATGGAATGCGGAAAGGAAAGGAATGGATTGGAACGGAATGTGGAATGGTATGGAATGGAATGGAACGTGAAGTGCAAATAGAATGGAATGTTTAATGGAATGGAATTGAATGCGGATTGGAATGGAATGGAATGTGGAATGCAATGGGATGGAATGTGGAATGGAATGGAAATGAATGTGGAATGGGATGTAGAATGCAATGTGGAATGGAATGGAATGGAATGTGGAATGGAATGGAATGGAATGGGGAATGCAATGGGATGGAATTTGGAACAGAATGGAATTGAATGTGGATTGGGATGTGGAATGCATTGTATAAAGGAATGGAATGGAATGTGGAATGGAAAGAGGAATGGAAAGTGGAATGGAATGGAATGGAACGTGGAATGGAACGTGGAATGTAATGTGGAAACGAATGTGTAATGGAATGCAATGTGGAAGGGAATGCAAAGCAATGTGGAATGGAAAGTGGAATGGAATGGAATGGAATGTGGAATGGAATGGAATGGAACCTGGAATTCAATGCAATGGAATGGAATGGAATGTGGAATGGAATGGAATGCCAAATGGAAAGTGGAATGGAATGGAATGAAACGTAGAATGGAATGGAATGTGGAATGGAAGGGAATGGAATCTGGAATGCAATGTGGAATGTTATGGAATGGTATGTGGAATGGAAGAGAATGGTATTTGGAATAGAATGTTGAATGGAATGGAATGCAAATTGGAATGGATTGGAATAGAACGTAGATTGGAACGTGCAATGGAACGTGTAATGGAAAGTGAAATGGAACCTGCAATGGAATGTGGAATGGAATGGAATGGAATGTGGAACGGAATGTGTAATGGAATGGAATTGAATGGAATTGAATGTGGAATGAAATGTGGAATGGAATGGAATTGAATGGAATTTGAAATGGAATAGAATGGAATGTAGAATGGATTGGAATGGAATGGAATGGATTGTGGAATGGAAACGAATGGAATGTGGAATGGAATATGAAATGGAATGTCATGGATCATGGAATGGAACGTGGAATGGAACGTGGATTGGACAGTGAAATGGAACTTGGAAGGGAATGCAACGCAACGTGGAATGAAATGGAATTGAAAGTGGTATGGAATGGAATGGAATGTGCAATGTAACTGAACGGAATATGGAAGGCAATGTGGAATGGAATGGAAAGGAATTTGGAATGGAAAGTGGAATGGAGTGGAATGGAATGTGGAATGGTAAGGAATGGAATTTGTTATGGGATGTGGAATGGAATGGAATGGGAAGTGCAATGCAATATGGAAAGTAATGGAATGGAATGTGGACTGCAAAGTGGAAGGGAATGAAATGGAATCTGGAATGCAATGGAAAGGAATGGAATGGAATGTGGAATGGAATGAAATGGAAAGGAACAGAATGTGTAATGGAATGGAATGGAATGGAATGGAATGTGGAATTGAATGAAATGGAATGCGGAATGGAATGGAATGGGATATGGAAAGCAATGGATTGGAATGTGGGAAGCAATGTGGAATGGAATGGAATGGAATGCGGAAAGGAAAGGAATGGATTGGAACGGAATGTGGAATGGTATGGAATGGAATGGAACGTGAAGTGCAAATAGAATGGAATGTTTAATGGAATGGAATTGAATGTGGATTGGAATGGAATGGAATGTGGAATGCAATGGGATGGAATGTGGAATGGAATGGAAATGAATGTGGAATGGGATGTAGAATGCAATGTGGAATGGAATGGAATGGAATGTGGAATGGAATGGAATGGAATGGGGAATGCAATGGGATGGAATTTGGAACAGAATGGAATTGAATGTGGATTGGGATGTGGAATGCATTGTATAAAGGAATGGAATGGAATGTGGAATGGAAAGAGGAATGGAAAGTGGAATGGAATGGAATGGAACGTGGAATGGAACGTGGAATGTAATGAAGAAACGAATGTGTAATGGAATGCAATGTGGAAGGGAATGCAAAGCAATGTGGAATGGAAAGTGGAATGGAATGGAATGGAATGTGGAATGGAATGGAATGGAACCTGGAATTCAATGCAATGGAATGGAATGGAATGTGGAATGGAATGGAATGGAAAGGAACAGAATGTGTAATGGAATGGAGTGGAATGGAATGTGGAATGCAATGGAATGGAATGTGGAATTCAATGGAATGTGAAGTGGAAGTAGAATGGAAGGTTTAATGGAATGGAATTGAATGTGGAATGGAATGGAATGTAATGGAATGTGGAATGGAATGTGGAATGGAATGTGGAATGGAATGCAATTGAATGGAATGGAATTAAATGTGGAATGGAATGGAATGGAATGTGGAATGGAATGTGGAATGGAATGGAATTCAATGGAATGGAATGTGGAAGGAAATGTGGAATGGAATGGAATTGAATGGAATTTGAAATGGAATACAATGGAATGTAGAATGGATTGGAATGGAATGGAATGGATTGTGGAATGGAAACGAATGGAATGTGGAATGGAATATGAAATGGAATGTCATGGATCATGGAATGGAACGTGGAATGGAACGTGGATTGGACAGTGAAATGGAACTTGGAAGGGAATGCAACGCAACGTGGAATGAAATGGAATTGAAAGTGGAATGGAATGGAATGGAATGTGCAATGTAACTGAACGGAATATGGAAGGGAATGTGGAATGGAATGGAAAGGAATTTGGAATGGAAAGTGGAATGGAATGGAATGGAATGGAATGTGGAATGGAAAGGAATGGAATTTGTTATGGGATGTGGAATGGAATGGAATTGAAAGTGCAATGCAATATGGAAAGTAATGGAATGGAATGTGGACTGGAAAGTGGAAGGGAATGAAATGGAATCTGGAATGCAATGGAAAGGAATGGAATGGAATGTGGAATGGAATGAAATGGAAAGGAACAGAATGTGCAATGGAATGGAATGGAATGGAATGTGGAATTGAATGAAATGGAATGCGGAATGGAATGGAATGGGATATGGAAAGCAATGGATTGGAATGTGGGAAGCAATGTGGAATGGAATGGAATGGGATATGGAAAGCAATGGATTGGAATGTGGGAAGCAATGTGGAATGGAATGGAATGGAATGCGGAAAGGAAAGGAATGGATTGGAACGGAATGTGGAATGGTATGTAATGGAATGGAACGTGAAGTGCAAATAGAATGGAATGTTTAATGGAATGGAATTGAATGTGGATTGGAATGGAATGGAATGTGGAATGCAATGGGATGGAATGTGGAATGGAATGGAATTGAATGTGGAATGGGATGTGGAATGCAATGTGGAATGGAATGGAATGGAATGTGGAATGGAATGGAATGGAAAGGGTAATGCAATGGGATGGAATTTGGAACAGAATGGAATTGAATGTGGATTGGGATGTGGAATGCATTGTATAACGGAATGGAATGGAATGTGGAATGGAAAGAGGAATGGAAAGTGGAATGGAATGGAATGGAATGTGGAATGTAATGTGGAAAGGAATGTGTAATGGAATGCAATGTGGAAGGGAATGCAAAGCAATGTGGAATGGAAAGTGGAATGGAATGGAATGGAATGTGGAATGGAATGGAATGGAACCTGGAATTCAATGCAATGGAATGGAATGGAATGTGGAATGGAATGGAATGGAAAGGAACAGAATGTGTAATGGAATGGAGTGGAATGGAATGTGGAATGGAATGGAATGGAATATGGTATTCAATGGAATGGGAAGTGGATAGCAATGGATTGGAATGTGGGAAGCAATGTGGAATGGAATGGAATGTGGAAAGGAATGGAATGGAACGGAACGGAATGTGGAAAGGTATGGAATGGAATGGAATGTGAAGTGGAAGTAGAATGGAAGGTTTAATGGAATGGAATTGAATGTGGATTGGAATGGAATGGAATGTGGAATGGAATGGGATGGAATGTGGAATGGAATGCAATTGAATGTGGATTGGGATGTGGAATGCATAGTGTAACCCAATGGAATGGAATGTGGAATGGAAAGAGGAATGGAACTTGGAATGGAATGGAATGGAACGTGGAATGGAATGGAAAGGTACGTGGAATGGAATGTGAAATGGAATGTGGAAAGTAATGTGGAGTGGAATGAAATGGAAGTGGAATAGATTGGAAAGGAAGGTGGAATAGAATGGAAAGGTACGCGGATTGGAACATGGAATTTAACGTGGAATGGAATTGAATGGAATGTGGATTGGAATGGAATGTAATGTGGAATGGAAAGGAATGGAATGTGGAATTGAATGAGGAATTGAACGTGGAATGCAAAGGAAAGGAATGTAGAATGGAACGTGGAAGGTAATGGAATGGATTGTGGAATGGAAAGTGGAATGCAATGGACTGGAATTTTGAATGGTATGTGGAATGGAATGTGGAATGGAAAGTGAAATGGAACCTGGAATGGATTGGAATAGAGAGTGGAATAGAATGTGGAATGGAATGTGGAATAGAATGTGAAATGGAATGGAATGGAATCTGCAGTGAAACTCAGTGGAATGGGGAATTGAATGTGTAATGGAAAATGGAATGCAAAGGAAAGGAATGTAGAATGGAACGTGGAATGGAATGTGGAATGTAATGGAAGGGAAAATTTAAATGGAATGTGGAATGGAATGTGGAATGGAACATGGAATGGAACGAGGAATAGAAACTGGAATGGAAAGTGTAATGGAATGTGGAGAGGAACGTGGAATAAAATGAGGAATGGAATGGAATGCAATGTGGAATGGAAATGAATGGAATGTGGAATGGAAGGTGGAAAGGAATGGAATGGAATGGAATGGAACGTGGAATGGAATGGAATGTGGAATGGAATGGGATGGAATGTGCAATAGAAGGATATGGAACGTGGAATGGAATGTGGAATGGAATGGAATGGAATGGAATGGAATGGAATGCGGAATAGAACGTGGAATGGAATGGAATGGAATGGAATGGAATATGGAATGGAACGTGGAATGGAGTGGAATGGAATTGAGTGGATTGTCGAATGTAATGAAATGGAATATGGAATGGAATTGAATGGAATGGAAAGTAGAATGGAATGTGCAAAGGAATGTGGAGTGCAATTGAAAGGAATGAGGAATCGAATGGAATGGAATGTGGAATGGAATGTGGAATGGAATGTGGAATGGAATGTGGAATGGAACTGATTGGAAAGTGGAATGGAATGGAATGGAATTTGTAATGGAATGAAATGGAACGTGAAATGGAATGGAATGGAATCTGGAATGTGAAATGGAATGTGTAATGAATTGTGGAATGGAAAGTGAAATGGAATGTGGAAGGGAATGGAAAATGAAAGGAAAAGGAATGTGGAATGGAATGGAAAGGAACGTGGAATGCAATGGAATGGAATGCGGAATGGAAAATGGAGTGGTATGGAATGTAACGTGTAATGGAACATGGAATGGAATGGAATGGAATGTGGAATGGAATGGTATGGAATGTGGAATCGAATGGAATTGAATGTGGAATAGAGTTGAATGGAATTTGGAACGTAATGTGGAATGCAATGGAATGGAATGTGGAATGGAATGGAATGGAATGCAATGGAATGCAATGTGGAATGCTAAGGAATTGAATGCAATGAGGAATTGAATGGAATGGAATGCGAAATGGAATGCAGTGTGGAATGCACAGGAATTGAATGGAATGAGGAATTGAATGGAATGTAATGTGGAATGGAATGGAATAGAATGTGGAATGCAAAAGAATGGATCTTGGAATAGAATGTGGAATGGATAGTGTAATGGAATGTGGAATGTAATTCAATGGAATGTGGAATATAATGGAATGGAATGTGGAATAGAATGGAATGGAGTGGAATGTGAAATAGAGTGGAATGCAATGAAATGAAATACGGAATGGAACGGAATGGAATTTGGGAAGCAATGTAATGGAATGAAATGTGAAATTGAATGGAATGGAAGGTGGAATGGAATGGAATGGAATGGAATATTTAATGGAATAGAATGGAACGTGGAATGGAATGTGGAATGGAATTTTCAATGGAATCTGCAATGGAATTGAATGGAATGTGGAATGGAAAGTGGAATAGAATAGAATAGAATGGAATGAGGGAAGGTATGTGGCGTGAAATGTGGAATGTACTGTAATGGAATGTGTAATGGAATGGAATGCAATGAGGAATGGAACGTGGAATGGAATGTGGAATGGAATGTGGAATGGAATGGAATGGAATGTGGAATGGACTATGGAAAGGAATGTGAAATGGAACAGAATGGAATGTGGAATGGAATGTGGAATGGAGGGTGGAATGGAATGTTGAAAGGAACGGAATGGATTGAGGAACAGAAGATGGAATGGAATGCGGAATGGAACGGAATGGAATGCGGAATGGAATGGAATGGAATGCGGAATGGCATTCAATGGAATGGAGAATAGAATGGAATGGAAAGGAGTGTGGAATAGAATGGAATGGAATGTGGAATGGAACGGAAAGAGTGTGGAATGGAATGGAATGGAATGGAATGCGAATTGAAATGTGGAATGGAATGTGGAAAGGCATGAAATGGAACGTGGAATGGAATGGAATGGAATGTGGAATAGAATGGAATGGAACGTGGAATGGAACGTAGAAAGGAATGGAATGTAAAGTGGAATATAACGTGGAATGGAATGGAATGGAACGTGGAACGAACGAGGAATGGAACTTGGAAAGGAATGAAATGGAACCTGGAATGGAATGTGGAATGGAATGGAATGGAACGTGGAATGGAACGTGGAATGAAACGGGGATTGGAAAGTGGAATGGAATGGAATGGAATGTGGAATCCAAAGAAGAATGGAATGGAATTTTGAATGGATTTTGGAATGGAATGGAATGGAACATGGCATGAAATTTGGAATGGACTGTGGAATAGAATGTGGAATGAAATGAATGTAATGCGGAATGGAATGTGAAATGAAACGTGGAATGGTATGGAATGGAATGTTTAATGGAATGAAATGGAATGTGGAATGGGATGGAATGGAATATGGAATGGAATGGAATGGAATGGAATTGAATGTGGAATGGAAAGGAAAGGAAATGAATGGAAGGGAAAGTGGAATGGAATGCAATGTAACGTGGAAAGGAATGGATTCGAATGTGGAATGGAATGTGGAACGGAATGGAATGGAATGTGGAATGGAATGGAACGAAATGAAATGGAATGTGGAATGTAACATAATGGAATGGAATGGAATGTTTAACTGAATGGAACGGAATGTGGAATGGAATGTGGAATGGAATGGGATGGAATGTGGAATGGAATCTGGAATGTAATGGAATGTAATGGAATATGGAATGGAATGGAATGGAGTGGAATGGAAAGTTGAACAGAATGGAATGGAATGTGGAACGGAATGGAACGGAATGTGCAATGGAATGGAATCTGCTATGGAATGTGGACTGGAATGGAATGGAATGTTGAATGGAATGTGAAATGGAATGGGATGGAATGTAGAATGGAAAGTGGAATGCGTTGGAATTGAATGGAATGTGGAATGGAATGGAATGGAATGTCTAAAGGGGTGTGGAATGGAATGGAATGGAACGTGAAATGGATTGTGGAACGGAACATGGAACGGAACGTGTAAGGGAATGCAATGGAATACAACGCGGAATCGAATGCAATGTGACGTGGAATGGAATGGATTGGAATGTGGAACGGACTGTGAAATGGAATGGAATGGAACGTGAAAGGGATAGTGGAACGGAACGTGGAACGGAATGCGTAATGGAATGCAACCTGGAATGGTATGGAATGTGCAATGGAATGGAATGGAATCTTGAATGGAAGGGAATGGAATCGAATGGAATTTGGAATGCAATGGAATGGAATGGAATGTGGAATGGAATGGAAGCGAATTTGGAATGGAATATGGAATGGATTGGGATGAAAAGTGGAATGGAATATTTAATGGAATGGAATGCAATGTGGAATGGAATGTCGAACGTAAGGTAATGTAATCGGGAATGGATTGTTGAATGGAATGGAATCGAATGTGGAATAGAATGGTAGGGAAAGTGGAAAGGACTGCAATGGAATAGAAAGGAATGTGAAATGCAATATGGAATGGAATGGAATGGAATGCGGAATGGAATGGAATGGAAAGTAGAATGTAAAGGAATGGAATGGAATGGAATTTGGCATTGAATGTAATGGAATGTAGAAAGGAATGGAATGGAAAATGGAACGGAATGTATAATGGAATGGAATGGAATGTGGAATGGAATGTGGAGTGGAATGGAATGCAATGCAGAATGGAATATGGAATGGAATGGAATGGAATGTTTAATGGCGTGGAATGGAATGTGGTACGGAAGTGAATGAAATGTGTAATTCAATGGAGTGGAATGTGGAATGTAATGTAATGGAAGGGAATGGAATGTGGAATGGAATATGGAATGGAAGGTGGAATGGAATGTAATGGAATGTGGAATGCAATGGGTTGGAATGTGGAATGGAATGTGGAATGGAATGGAATTGAATGTAATATGGAATGGAAAGTGGAATGGAATGGAATGGAAAGGGGTATGGAATGAAATGGAATGTGAAACGACATGGAATGGAACGGAATGGAAAGTGAAATTGAATGGAATGGAATGCGGAATGGAATGGAAATGAAATGTGGAGTAGAATGGAATGGAATGTGGAATCCAATGGGATGGAATGTGGAGTGGACTGTGGAATGGAATGGAATTGAATGGAATGTGGAATGGAATGGAATGGAATGGAATATTGAACGAAATTGAATTGAATGTGGAATAGATTGGAAAGGAATGTGGAATTCAATGTAGAAGGTAATGGAATGGAATGTGGAACGGAATGTGGAATGGAATGGAATGGAATGTGGAATGGAATGGAATTGAATGGTGGAATGGAATGTGGAATGGAATGGAATGGAATTGAACGGTGGAATGGAATGTGGAATGGAATGGAATGGAACGTGGAATGGAATGGTAAGGAATGTGGAACGGAATGAAAGGGAATTTGGAATGGAATGGAATGGAATGTGAAACGGAATGGAATGGACCGTGGAAAGGAATGGAATGGAAAGTGGAATTTAATGGAATGGAATATGGACTGACATGGAATGAAATGGCATGTGGAATGGAATGGAATGGAATGTGGAATTGAATGGAATGTAATCTCGAATATAATTTGGAATGGAATGGAAAGGAATTCAGAACGGAATGGAAAGGAATGGAATGGAATGTAGTGGAAAAAAACATGGAATGGAACCTGCAGAGGAACGTGGAATGGAATGTGGAATAGAATTGTATGCAATGTGGAATGGAATGTGTAATGGAATGGAATGGAATTTGGAATGGAATGTGGAATGGAATTGAATGGAACGTGGAATGGAATAGAATGCTATGGAATGTGGAATGGAATAGAATGGAATGGAATGGAATGGAATGGAATGTGCAATGGAATGGAATGGAAAACAATGGAATGTGGAATGGAATGGAATGGGAGACAGAATGGAATGTGGAATGGAATGGGATGTAGAATGGAATGTGGAATGGAATGGGATGGAAAGTGGAATGGAATTTGAAAGTAATGGAATGGAATGGAAGGTGGAATGGAACGGAATGGAATTGAATTTGGGTAGGAATGGAATGGAATTTGGAATGGAATGGAATGGAAAGTGGAATGGAATATGGAATGGAATGTGGAATGGAATGGAATGGTATGTGGAATGGTAAGGAATGGAATATGGAATGGAATGGAATGCAATGTGGAATGCAATTGAATTGGTTGAAATGGAAAGAGGAATGGAATTGAATGGAATGTGGAATGAAATGTGGAATGGAAAGTGGAACTATATTGAATGGAATGTGGAATGGAATGTGGAAAACAATGGAGTGGAATGTGGAATGGCATGGAATGGAATGTGAAATGGAATGGAATTGAAGGGAATCAAATGTGGAATGGAGTGGGATGGAATGTGGAATGGAATGGAATGCAATATGGATTGGGAGGAAAAGGAATGGAATGTGAAATAAAATGGAATGTAATAGAATGGACTGGAATAGGGAATGGAATGGAAATTAATGTGGAATGGAATGGAATGGAATGTTGAATTAAATTTGGAATGGAAACTCATGGAATGTGGAATGGAATGTGGAATGGAATCGAATGTTATGGAATGTGGAATGGAATGGAATATAATCGAATATGGAACCGAATGGAATTGAATGTGGAACGGAATGGAATGGAATGTGGAATGGAATTGAATGTGGAACGGAATGGAATGGAATGTGGAATGCAATGGAATGTGGATTGGAATGTGGAATGGAATGTGTAATTGAATAGAATGGAATGGAGTGTGGAATGGAATGGAACGTGGAATGCAATGGAATGGAATGCGGAATGGAGTTGAATGGAATGTGGAGTGGAATGGAATTCATTGTTAAATGGAAAGGAATGCGGAATGCAATGGAATGGAATGGAACGGAAGATGGAATGGAATGGAAGGGAAAATGTGGAATGGAATATGGAACGGAATGTGGAATGGAATGTGGAATGGAATATGGAAAGGAATGTGAAATGTAACAGACTTGAATGTGAAATGGAATGGAATGAAATGTGGAATGGAATGTGAAATGGAATCGAATCGAATATGGAATAGAATGGAATCGAATGTTGAATAGAATGGAATATGGAATGGAATGGAATGTGGAATGAAATATGGAAAGGAATGTGGAATGGAATG
Organism: Pongo abelii; assembly: GCF_028885655.2. NCBI lineage: Eukaryota > Metazoa > Chordata > Mammalia > Primates > Hominidae > Pongo > Pongo abelii. The sequence goes on from NC_071999.2 coordinate 11,599,358, forward strand.
AGGAAAGGAATGTCGAATGTAACTTAATGGAATGTGAAATGGAATGGAATGAAATGTGGAATGGAATGTGCAATGAAACGTGGAGTGGAACGGAATGGAATGCGGAAGGGAATGTGGAGTAGAGTGTGGAATGGAATGTGGAAAGGAACGGAATGAAAAGTGGCATGGAAAGTGGAAAGTATTGTGGAATGGAACGTAAAATGGAATGGAGTGGAATGTGGAATGGAACGTGGAATGGAATGTGGAAAGGATTGCAATGTGGAAAGCAATGGAATGGAATGTGGAATGGAATGGAATGGAGTGATGAAAGGAATGGAATGGAATGTGCTCTGGAATGTGGAATGGAATGGAATAGAATGTGGAATGGAAGGTGTAATGGAACGTCAAATGGAATGTAGAATAGAATGTAACGGAATGGAATTTAATGTGGAATGGAATGTGGAATGCAATGTGGAATGGGACGTGGAATGGAATGGAGTGGAATGTGGAATGGAACATGGAATGGTATTGAAAACAATGCGCAATGGAACTTGGAATGGAAAGTGGAATGGAACGTGGAATGGAATGTGGAAGGGAGTGTGGAATGGAGAGTGTAATGGAATGGAATGGATCATGGAATCGAAAGGCATGGAATGTGGAATGGAGTGGAATCGAATGTGGAAGGGGATGGAATG